>NC_063185.1:3391515-3464431 GCF_023159225.1 Perognathus longimembris pacificus | reverse complement strand
TTTCCTGCTTGGGCTGCCTTTGAACCGAGATCCTCAGGTCTCACCTCCTGAGTAGCTGGGGTGACAGGGGAGGGCATCCTGGCTCTTGTGTGTATTGCTTTGTTGGAGAACTCCGCTGTGTGAGGACACACACCCCTCCCTTCGTCTGAGCTTCCATTCTGGCAACACAGGCAGGTCCTCTCTGATAATCAGATTTTTCCTCTGTCCTAAAGTCACTCATTCAGTCAGGATTCACTGCAGTGCCTCAGAAAACCCTTGGGGTTATTAATCAGATAGCACTGACTAGCCATGTCATGTGTTAACACCGCGTACTAAAGTGACTATCTTCCAGCAGCAGATGAATCCCAGCCCTCCTTTATGTCCAAGTAGTCGAGAATCAGCCAATCATTTCTCTGCACTGGGGGCCCCTCAAACCAGACTGTGTACACACTACACACAGCTCAGACACCATCCGCGCTCAGACAGCAGGCAGGCAGACGCAGAAAAGTGTGTTTAGTGAATAACAATAATCACCAGGAAATAAGAATTCATTCATTAGGTAGAGACAAATCTGGTGGCAGCATGAATAGCTTTAAATGCCAAAAATCATCTCCCTCCCTGTTTCATTGCTGGCAGAATCAGAGTTTATTGCAAACTTCTAGGTTGGATAGCATAAAAAAGGGTCTTTTTAAAAATATATGCTAGGCACTAGTGGCCCATGCCCATAAATCCAAGCTACTCAGGAGGCTAAGATCTGAGGATTGTGGTTCCAGGCCAGCCCAAGCAGGAAAGTTCACGAGATTCTTACCTGTAGCAGAGCTGTGGCTTAAGCGCCAGAGTGCCACTGCTGAGCCAAAAAAGCTAAGAAACAGCACGCAGGACCTGAGTTCAAACCTTAGGACTGGCAAACTCACACAGAAATAATAGATAGGTAAGTAGATAGGTAGATAAATAGATAGATATGTAGATAGATAGACAGAAGATGGGTGGATGAACAGATGGATGGATAGGTAGATAGATAGACAGATATAGACATATAGAGTGAATAGATCGTTAGCCAGAGAACTGGGAAGTGCGCGTTTCGGGACCCATGGGGCTCATGTGGTGTTGGTTGGTGTATGGAATTTGGCAGCTGAGTGTTGATTGTGTGACCCAGAAACTCTGCCGGCCTCAGGCTCCACCGCCTGCTTCCCCCTCAAGGAACAAATGGCAGTGAAACCCATTTTCTTCAGCCAAGAATTTCTTCTAGGCATTAAAGGAGATGGGGGGGGGCAATGTGTAGAGTGTGTGTGTGTGTGTGTGTGTGTGTGTGTGTGTGTGTGTTGTCTTCTTGATGCCTGGCCCACAAGAGGGAGTCTATAAATAGCTGTGCCAAAAGTCTCTTGGTAGGGTACCTTGCTCTGTATTTGTTTGGATTTTTTGTTTTTGTTTTTGTTTTTGTTTTTTTCATTTGCGGGGCTTGAACTCAGGGCCTGAGCACTGTCCCTGAGCTCTTCAGCTCAAGGCTAGCACTCTATACTACATTGAGCCACAGCGCCACTTCCATTTTGCTGGTGGTTCATTGGCGATAAGTCTCACAGACTTTCCTGCTTGGGCTGGCTTTGAACCATGATCCTCAGATCTCAGCCTGCTGAGTAGCTAGGATGACAGGCGTGAGCCACCAGCACCCGGCTCTGTATTTGTTCTATCCGCTGAACTTCTGTGTGTGATTTCTGCACTGCCATGGAGACCAGACATGCAGGGGACTCCACCAATGCCAGCATTGTGTGTGGCTGTCCCTCATGTTTCCTTTGCCTTCCCAAGGAGATGAGGTACCAAGAATGGAACCACCCCGCGGCCCCCAAAGAGCCAAGACGGCTGCTGCGCTTCCTACATGCAGGTGGGAACTTCCGTTCGTGGAGCCAGGAGAGTGGCATCTCATCTGACTTAGGTTGCCAAGAGAAAGGTCCACAGTTACAGTTTCTTCATGTACAACAGGAAATAAACACCTCCCCACCCCCAGAATTTTGTGGAGCTTCTAGAAGATGATGACTCAAAACAGTGCTGGGCAGGCTGCAAAAACAGACACCCTAGAACTCATTCTTCCAGGAAAGGGCTCCAGTCTTATTAGCTCAGCTGGGGAGTTTTTGCTGGAAGAACCCCTCCTCTCATTCCAAGCCATTTTCTTTAAAAAAAAAAAAAATCTGCCTTTCCCTTTGGAGAACAGAGAGGCAGGTGGTACGTGGTGTAAGCCGTGAAAGAAATGATGAAAATATCAGCAACTCTTGTGCTGTCTCCACATATTCCAGCATAAATATTTGCTAGAGGCTGGTCCAACTCCTTGGGCTGAGACCAGGACAGAAGGTGAGCCTCAAGCTATGTGGGCTCAAATCTCTCCATCATCATCTGTTTCTTGATGAGGGATTTGAAACTGTCAGGTTTAACATGGGAAGAACTTGTCACCAAGCCAGGTGCCAGTGGCTCACATCTGTCATCCTAGCTACCCAGGAAGCTGAGATCTGAGAGTTGAGGTTCAAATCCAGGCTGGGCAGGAAAGTCTGTGAGATTCATATTTCCAATTAACCACCCCCAAAGGCCGGAAGTGGAGCTGTGGTTCATGAGGTAGAGCTCTAGCCTTGAATGAAAAAAGCTCAGGGACAGCATCCAGGCCCTGAGTTCAAACCCTAGGCCTACCCCCCCCCTCCCGCCACACACACACACACACACACACACACACACACACCCTGTCTGTTTGGGGAGCTGATGACTCCTCCAAAAAAGATGATGTCATCCTCACTCCCCAACCCAAGAAAGAGGGAACTTCCTTACCACATGTGGGCTCCTGAGCCAACTAGAGCCGGGTCTGCTGGTCTCCCTAGCAGTGCTCTCTCCTCCTCCTCCTCCTCATCCTCCTCGTCCTCCTCGTCCTCGTCCTCCTCCTCGTCCTCCTCGTCCTCCTCCTCGTCCTCCTCGTCCTCCTCCTCCTCCTCCTCCTCCTCCTCCTCCTCCTCCTCCTCCTCCTCCTCCTTCTTCCTGTCACCATCACCCATTTCTCAGCAAGGCCAGGGTACAAGAAAGGTTGGAATGACCTTCAGTGACCAAGAGCCTCCCCCCCATCCCTGGCCTAGATGCCAGGTGCTTGCTTTCCCTCCCTTGTGCCCAACAACAACCGAGCTCTCTGAAGTCAGGTGTTCATCTTCCACATCACACCTGTGAACAATCAAGGCCCAGAGAGATACAGATTCTGACCAGCCTCCCTCCCTCCCTTCTTCCTTTCCACCCTTCTTTCTTTTTTCTTCCTCTTTCCTTTCTTCTTCCTCTCCTTTTTTCTTTTTTCCTTCCTTTCCTTTCTCCTTACTTACTTCCCTTATTTCCTTCTTTCTCCCTTCCCTCCTCCCTCCCTCTCTCCTTTTTTCTTTCCTTCCTTCTTTCTTTCTTTTCTTCTTCCTTCCCTTCCTTCCTTCTCCCTTCTCTCCCTCCCTCCTTCTCTCCCCCTCTCTCTCCTTCCTTTCTTCCCTTCCTTCTTTCTTCCTGTCCTTCCTTTCCTTCCCTTGCTTTTTCTTTCTTTCTTTTCTTTCCTCCCTCCCTTCTCCCTTTCCTCCCTCCCTTCTTCCCTCCCTCTCCCCTTCCTTCCTTCTTTCCTTCCTTCCTTCCTTCCTTTTTTTTCTTTCTTTCTCCTGGGGTTGAACTCAGGGCCTTGGTACCACCCCTGAACCTCTTATCATCTCAAGGCTACCACTCTACCCTTTAAGTCACAACTCTACTTCTGGCTTTTTTTTTTTTTTTTGATGTTTCATTGGAGATAAGAATCTCACAACCTTTTCCTCACCAGGCTGGCCTCGAACCTCTATTCTCAGATCTCAGCCTTCCAAATATCTGGGACTACAGCTGTGAGCCACCAGCACCTGGCTATGACAAGCTTTTGGGCTCTGAAAGCCAAAATGTCTCTGCTGTCTCCCAGTCTCCCTCTTCCCTATGTGGTTGGAATGTAGCTCCACCCCCCACCCCCGCCTCACAAGTGTCCCCAGGGTTGCCTGGTGCTCCAGGAACATGTGTAAATAAATCCATCTCCAGGAGGCACCCCTTCTATTCAGCCCACACTGATGGCTGTATGCGGTCAGCTCTGCTGGGTTCTTCTTGCTTGATTGGAAGCTGAAGAAAAGCTGGGTCCTGCAGTTCATTCTGTGTCCTGGTGCCCAAATTCTCCCCATCCACCCACCAACCCATCCATCCATCATCCATCCACTCACCCATACCATCCATTCACCCATCCACTTATTATCCATCCATCTACCTACCCACCCACCCTCCCATCCATCCATCCATTAATATCCATCCATCCACCCACCCACCTACCCATCCATCCATCTATCCATCCACCCCATCCCATCCATCCACCCATCCCATCCATCTGCCTGCCCACCCATCCGTCCATCCATTCATCCATCCATCCATCCATAGATCCATTCCCCCATCCATCCCTTTGTCCACCCGCCTATCTTTTCCATCCCAGAACTGAGCCTGGCAATTGCCATTGTTGAGCAACCAGAGTGAAATATATTTAGAGGTCCCTCAGCACCCCTGGCAGCAGCAGCTAGAGGATTTCCTGGCTCAGCCCATGCCAGCCCATGCCAGCCCACAGAAATACAGAAATAAGGCCTTCTGCAGTGTGAACCTTTTGCTCCTCTGAAGTAAATGGGAATGGATGGACTCACTGAGTGGAAAATGCCAGAAGGCATTTTAGAGCTCAGGACCTCAAACACAGGCCTTTGGCAAGGGTGCTGAGCAAGATAGAGACAATGCCTGCAGGAAATGCTTGCTCCATAGCATGCATGACTCAGGGTTGTTTGTAAGTGTTGGGGGACTTCTTTTTCTTTTTTATGGTGCCGATTTGGGGGCTTGAACTCAGGGTCTGGGCTCTGCCTCTGAGCTTTTGTGCTCAAGGCTTGTGCTCTACCACTTATGCCATAGCTCCACTTCTGGTTTTCTGGTGGTTGACTGGTGATAAGAGTCTCAGAGACATTCTTGCCTGCGCTAGCTTTGAACCATGATCCTCAGATCTCAGCCTCCTGAGTGGCTAGGATGACAGGTGTGCACTACCTGTGCCTGGCTCTCCATGAATATTTAACAAGCATCCTACCCAGGTTAGGGATTTTTGTTCTACCCGGCCTTGAATGAGATGGAGCAGAGCCTGGCTAGGGCTAGGGCTAGGGCTTACCTCTTGGTGAGTGATCGGGAGACATATTCACATATGAATACATACATCAAGAAAGCCCAGTTGTAAAATACAAGGCTCTGCAGAGAGGATGGAAGGGAAGGTCAACTGAAAGGAGAAACCAAGCTAGGCTCTTTCCAAGGAAGGGAGGTATCTAAGGAGACTGGATTGTTAAGAAAGAGACAGCCCCGCAAACACCAGAGGCAAGGCCATTCCAGGTCGAAAAGCCAGCTGGACAGAGACAGAACAGCTCAGGATTTGAGAGTGTGGTAGTGTGAAGAACAAGGAGGATTGTGGGAGGAGCAGGGGCTGGGGGAAGTAAGCCTTCCCTCTCACTGTGAAGGGGGCGGGGGGGGGGGGGAGCGTAGGGTAGGTCTGTCAGAAGAAATGTGGTTCTTATCTTCAGGGAAGTGCAAACCACAATCTCCTGGGTAAGAGAGTGAACGATTTGTTATTAACGGATTTCTCTGGCAGCTGCTTGGAAAATGGTTCCAGAAACGGGAGAGCAGGTACAAGAACAGGAGGTGGTCATTACCGTTAGGGAATGGAGGGAACCTCAGCCAAGGAGGGGGGCTAAAGGTGCCTTGGGGGCTGGAAAGGAGATGGGATGCAGTTGGAGAATGTTGGGGAAACAGAGTCAAGGGGGAGGAGCTGATGGGTGGAATATGAGCGCTGTTCTTTGTGCTCAAGGCTAGCACTCTACCACATGAGCCACAGCTCTGCTTCCTCATTTTGTTGTTGTTGTTTTCTTGGGTCATCTCTTGGAAATCAGAGTTTCAGGAACTTTCCTTCCTGAGGTAGCTTCAAATCATGAGCCTCAGCTCTCAGCCTACCGAGCAGTTAGGATGGTAGATGTTAGCCTTGAGCACACAAATGCACAACAACAGTGCCCTAGGCTCTGAGTTCAAGCCCCAGCATCGACACCAAACAATAAAATAAAAAAAGATCAGGCAAGCCACAGAATTCTCCCACACTCTGATCTCCATCAAGAGTCAGGAAACTTTTTTTTCTTTTTTTTCCCTAAAGGGCCAAATAGAAGATGACTTCCATTGTGGGCCATCATGGTTATGATGTTATATGATGGTTATAAATGTGATGATGACTCGATCTGCCATCATAGCGTGAGAGCAGACAGAAAATAAACAAGTGAGCCTGGCCCTGTGCCCCAAGAATGGGCCAGATGCGGCTGGGATTTGGGTCATGTTTGCTGACCTCTGTCCTGTCTATAAACAGCCTCTCTGTGAGCAGAAGGCTCAGGCGCTAAAAGCTTGGAGGAAAGAGGCTCAGAAAGCAATGGGAAAGCCAGCCTGGGCACTGGTGGCTCACGCCTGTCCTCCCAGCTACTTAGGAGGCTGAGATCTGAGGATTGCAGGATTGAAGCCAGCCTGGGCAGGAAAGTCCCGGAGACTCTTTTATCCCCAGTGAACCATCAAAAAGCTGTGAGTGGAATTGTGGTTCAAGTGGCAGAGTGCTAGCTTTGAGCATAAAAAGCTAAAGGACAGTGCCCAGGCCCTGAGTTCAAGCCCCACTACACACACACACACACACACACACACACACACACACTCACACTTACTCTCCCACGCCCAATAGCAATAGTAATAATAATAAATTAGCATATGTTAATGTGTGCTATTTCCATACGTGGATAGAAGTTCCCACTGAATACATTCACCCCTTCTGACACTCTTAGTAATTTTTGATTGTGGCTGGACAAATCAAAACACTGTTCACTCCAGGTCAGAACATCCAACCAATAGTGCCACGGGGCTTGGAATGAAAGGACTCATGGAAGGAAGCAATCAATTCCCAGGTTGGGACTTGAGTATCACAGAGAAGTTAGCTGGTAAAAGGCAAAGCAGGTGTGCTAAGCCCAGGAAATGGCCGGATCCCAGGCTTGATGCACGCGGCCAGTTGGGGCTGGAGGGTTCGGTACCGGGCCTGTGGGTGTGGCCTTAGGTCATGAAGAAGACAGGGTCACGTGGGCCTGGGGGCCTATGAGAGGCAGGGCAGCTGCCCAGGCCTCTAGGCCATCACAAGGGATAGAAACCACCCCTACCCAGGGAGCAATGAAGAATCATGGGAGGGTAGAAAGCAATGGTTCTTAGCTGGAGCCGAGTGTGTGTGTGTGTGTGTGTGTGTGTGTGCGCGCGCGCGCGCGTGCACGCCAGTTCTGGGGGCTTGAACTCAGGACCTGGGCTCTGTCCCTGAGCTTCCTTTGCTCAAGGCTGGCACTCTACCATTTGAGTCACAGCTCCACTCCTGGCTGTCTGTGGTTCATTGGATATAAGAGTCTCACGGACTTTTCTGTGATTCTCACATCTCAGCCTTCCAAGTAGCTAGGATGACAAGTGGGAGCCCCCGGGCACCCCGGCTCCTCCATCTTTCTTTGTGAGGCTCATAGCGCTGAATGTATTCCATATAATTTTTAAATTCCATATAGTTTCCCACTTCACAAACATCTGGATTTCTGCTCGCCTCTGTTGGATGGCAGCCACCGCCTGGCTTTTTAGCTAGACGACTTCCCATCTACCCTGCTTTCTTCCTGCTTGTCAAATGAGCCAGGAATGCTCCAGAGGCACCATTCCCTCCATCAGTGAAATCATTTGGGCACCGAACCAGCCAAGTGCAAGCGTCTTCCCGCCTTGTATGCTCACAACCCTTCTGTAACCATTAAATCAAACAGATCCTGGAGCCCTAATCTCTAGTGAGGGATCTCTCTCTCTCTCTCTCTCTTTCTCTCTTCCTTCTTTTCTTTCTTTCTTTTGTAAATCCTCTAAGCACTCCAGTCTCTCTCCCCTGGGCCTGCTATCCTAACAGGGCTCAGAAAGTCCACTCTGATCCTTTCTGATTGAAATCCCCACCCCAAGGCCAAAGGGAGGGGGGCGATTCCTAATGACTCCTTTGGCCAAGTCTTTTGCGGGGGCCAGTCCTGGGGTTGAACTCGAGGCCTGGGCACTGTCCCTGGGCATTTGTTTGTTTTCTCTCTCTCTCTCAAGGACAGTGCTCTACTCTTTGAGTCACTTCTGGCTTTTTGCTGGTTCATTGGAACTAAGAGTCTCGTGGACTTCCCAGCCTGGGCTGGCTTAGAACCATAATCCTCAGATCTCACACCTCTTGAGTATCCGGGATGATAGGTGTGAGCCAATGGCACCTGACTTCCGCCTTTTATTGTTGTTTTAACTCTGTAGAGATTGCCCCTACCTAGGTTTCAGGCTTAATAGAACCTGGAGCCCTTCAGATGTTGCTTTTGCTAGCATGTTCATAAATGATTGCATATTCTAAGCTACAAAATAACCCTGGAAAATAGACATGCCCTTCCTTCTTCCCTCCCTCCCTTCTTTGCTTTCTCTCTTTCTTTTTGCTGGTCCTAGGGCTTGAACTCTGGGTCTGAGCACTGCCCCTGAGTTTCTTTTTCTCAAGACAAGTACTCTGCCACTTGAGCCACAGAACCCCTTCCAGGTTTTTCTTTGATTCATCAGAGATAAGAGTCTCATGGACTGTCCTGCCTGGGCTGGCTTCAAGCCGTGATCTTCAGATCTCAGCCTCCTGAGTAGCTAGGATGACAGGCGTGAGCCACCAGTGTCTGGTCACTTCTAGCTTCCAGCCAGAAATGGAACTGTGACTAAAGTGGTAGAGTACAAAGCCTTGAGCACAAACACTCAGGCTTTGAGTTCAAGCCTCAAGATGGGTACACACACACACACACACACACACACACACACACATACACACAAGGAAAGGAGAAAGATGAAAGAAAACACCTTTAATATCACTAAATCTGTCAAGATTCCTTGCTTAAGCCAGGCGCTGGTGGCTCAATACCTATCATCCTAGCTATTCAGGAGGCTGAGATCTGAGGATCATGTTTCGAAGCCACCCTGGGCAGAAAAGTCCCCAAGACTCTTATCTCCAATGAACCACTCAAAAGCTGGAAGTGGTGCTGTGGCTCAAAGTTGTTGAACGGTGTGCCCAGGCCCTGGTTCAAGTCCCACAACTGACAAAAAAAAAAAAAGATTCCTTGCTTAGCCAGCCAATCCTAAACATGCTTGTTTTATTATAAGAAACGGTTCTATATCTCTTGTAGTTTTCTTGCATGCTAAAGGTGAGAACAAGAATGAATGTCTGTGTGTGTATACTTTGTCCCATGGTGAAGTAGGACATCATGGAGAAGAACTTTCTAAGGAGAACTACTGCTAATTAGTCACTGGCTCTATCCCTTTTTGTGGGCTTACTGGATCCTGTAGCAGTAAATCATTATGTAGAACCTTCTAGAACTACTGCACATGGGGGACTGCTGCATTCTGGAGGAGTGAGTTACTCTGGGACCATGATTCATTGATTGCAGAACCTCTACACTGTGCTGTGTTCCGCCCTGACTGTTCTTGTGACTCATTGCTCACATCCTGACTCCATCCTGCTTTCTACCTGTGCATCTCAGAGCATCAAATACAGCCAGTCCCGCAGGGCAGCCTGTGGTAAGTTAAAGGCTTGCACTACAGGGAGTGGCTTGAGTTTGCTTTAACTAGAACGCCTGTGGAATGGAGGACGATCCGCAGAAGATCAGCGCCTGGCAGACAGCTTGCTGTTCCCTGTCCTTTTTTTTTTTTTTTTGGCCAGTCCTGGGCCTTGGACTCAGGGCCCGAGCACCGTCCCTGGCTTCTTCCCGCTCAAGGCTAGCACTCTGCCACTTGAGCCACAGCGCCGCTTCTGGCCGTTTTCTGTATATGTGGTGCTGGGGAATCGAACCTAGGGCCTCGTGTATCCGAAGCAGGCACTCTTGCCACTAGGCTATATCCCCAGCCCTGTTCCCTGTCCTTTTGCCTCTTGGCTTTTGGAGTCGTCAGCTCAGACAGGCTAAACAGAAGATGTCCACACCGTTGTAGGTACAGCAACCTGCATCTGTAAATCAAAAGTCCAAAGGATTCCCAAATCCCAAACAGTTACTTCTGTCCTGCTCTTGGGGCTTGAACTCAGGGCCATGTACTCTTGCTTAGCTTCTTTCTCTCCAGGCTGGTGCTCTACCACTTGAGTCACACCACCACTCCCCACTCTTTGGTGGTTCACTGCAGACGATCTGGCCTCAAATCTCAATCCTCACATCTCAGCCTCCTGAGGAGTGAGGATGCCCCACCCCCCAAGCGAGTCCAACACCCGGTGCCTTGTAGCGATGTCCTTGAACGCCAATGAAATCTCAGAGTTAGAGGTGGAATCGTAGCAGATTCCTCCCCTCCTCTCCTCATCAGCAGTGCTGGTAAAGGCGCTTTGGGTTGAGCCCCAGTGTACACACCCTGTAGGGGAACCTGTTCAGTCCCTCTCAAGTGTTAATTATACACGCTCCTAACAACCCCCATCTGTGCAGCAAGGACAAGAGGAGAAGGGACACTATTTTTAGCAGTATCTTGATGCAATTTCCCCATTGGCCGTAGGATCGCCGCTTGCCACCCCACCGAGCGAATGGGCCGTCGGTTCTCTGGGTTTTTGAGTACAGGTGGGGAAGCACGGGACCCCGGGTTTCGATCCAGCCTCTGTGGAAGGTGTTTCGCCCCCTTCGCGTTTTCATTTGCAGACTCACTCCAGGGGCCTGGCTGGTTTCCTCTTTATTACCGACCGACCGTGCGGACGACCGGCCCCAGGGAGCCTTTCCATTGGTGACAGTAAGGACGGAGTGTTTGTCTACCCCTCCCTTTGATGCAGGGAGAGGAGGTGGGCGAATAGTCATCTGTGCATGGTGTGACCATGGGGAACGGGGGGGGGGGTGGGACTGGGAGAGCTGGGGGAGCACGGGGGAGGGGTGGAGCTGACCAACATGCACTGTAAGGACGTGGACAACTACTTGAGGATGGCAAAAGTGTTACTTTTCCAAAAGGATAATGGTCTTTCCTTAAGCAAGATGGAGCATCCTGGGACAGATGAGCCTAAAGGGTGTCCAGAAAGGGACGCAGGAGGGCTCAGGGCCGGGGAGGCGGGCCTGCAAAGCCAACGAGGGCAGGGCGGCCGCTCACTTTCTAGGGAGAAACCTCACGGCCACGCCCATCCTTCCCGCCAACCACGTCCGACTCGCCACACCCACTTTCTTCCCACCAGCCACGCCCACAGCCTCCTATGGGCCGTGTCCACCTCCTCCCATCAGCCACGCCCATCTCCCCACAAACCACGCCCACCCTCCCCGCCAACCATGCCCATCTCCCTCCTAACCACACCTTCTATCACCCATAAACCACGCCCATCCCCTGGAGGCCACGCCCACGACTTCCTATTGGCCATGCCCACCTCCTCGCATCTGCATCCGCCCTGCCCTTCTCTACACCACACCCACTCCCTCCAATTAATTAGCCACGCCCGCTGTCTCCCATTGGCCGCACCCGCCTCCTCCGGCCAGCCACCTCCTCCTATCAGGAGCAGCTGCCTCTCCTTTGGCCACGCCCACCTCTCCGCCGGCCACGCCCACCTCCTTCTCTCCAATGGCTCGCCATTCCTGGAGCGCCATCCGTACCCGGAGCCCTGGCGCTGGGTTGCCAAGGCCGCAGCCACGACACCCCGGGCCCCTCGTTCTCGGACCCCCTCGCGTGGTGGGGGCTGCACGCGCCGTGCACTTCCACGGCCCAGCACGCTGGGCTCGGCGGGCTGCCGGGGCTGCAGAGCTGCCAGTCAGGCCCCGGCGGCCTGGAAACGCATTGTCTGCGGTGAAACGAGCAATTACGCGTTCCGACTCGCCGGCACGCACCCCAGAAACCCGCAATTAGACAATCAGCATCGAGGACCGGGTAGGAGGGGAGCGGGCGGGGATTATTCCTTAAATAGCAGTTAGGTGAGCGCCTAATACCTAGGTATTAAGTGGTAAATGTGTGGTAAGTAATTCCTGACAATGCAATTATCCAAACAGAATAGGGGGACCAAAAAAAAAAAAAAAAATGACACAGGTGGCACCTCTGGCCTGTCTGTCGCCAGGCGTGTGGGGAAGGAATCCGTCTCGGTTTCTGCTGATGGTGCAGGCAGAAGGTAGATTTGGGCACCGTGGGGGTCTCACACGCTTCCCAGCACACGACAGGAGCAAGGCCTTGTCACCCGTGGGCTGGGATGTCACTGGCTAGGAAAAAACAAAACAAAACTCTACCACCACAAACTCTGCTCGTGGCCTAGTGAAGGCACCAACCCCATCTCCAAGGAAGGCCTGCCATGACCTATTTTGCATGAATCTATCTCTCTAGCTCGATGTCTGGCAAGGAGTAAATATCTTAAGTGCTTTGTGAAGTGGATCTGGTTCTTGGGGACACAGCTGGCTACCGCATAAAGCCTCACGGGTTGTACACAGAGCAATTCCAGACTCCAGTACAAGCTGAGAGGACTGGTGTGACTTCCCTCTCCACCCCCTCCCCCACCCCACTTTGAGTTTTGAAAGAGGTCAGGATCCTTCCTCAAAGGTACACAGAATTCCAGCCGGGCACCGACAGCCCACCCCTGACATCCTAGCTACTCAGGAGGCTGAGATCTGTGGATGGTGGTTCCAAGCCAGCCTGGGTAGAAAAATCCCTGTGAGACTCTTCCCTCCAATGAACCACTCAAAAACCAGAAGTGGCGCTGTGGCTCAAGTGGTAGAGGGCTAGCCTTGAGCACAGAGAGGCTCAGGGACAGCGCCCAGGCCCTGAGTTCAAGCCCCACAACCAACAACCACAGAAAGAAGGTACAGAATTCTTTCTTTCAAATTCTTTTTAATGGAGACATAATAATGTCACATATTTACAGAATATGATCTGCTGATTTCATAAGTGTACATACCCATCTCATGACCAGATTAAAGCTATTCATTTTCTCCCCCTCCCATCCCCCGTAGAAAGGCCTTCAAATTCCTCTCCTGTAGCTCACAACAGTTTTTGTTGTTGTTGTTGTTCATTTTGTGTTTTTGTTAGAACCTGGGTTTGAACTCAGGGAGGTTGTGCACAGATGGTGCTCCACCTCTTGAGGCCCATCTCCTACCCTGCCTTTTCTGGTTATTTTGGAAGATAGAATCTCAGGAGTTTTTCTGTGTAGGCTGACTTTGAACCTCAATCCTTTGAGTCTCAGCCTCCTGTGTAGCTGGACTTGCAGGGATGAGCCACGTCAGTGCCTAGCTGCCTAGCTGCCAGAAATTATCATCATCATCATTATCATCACCAGTCCTGGGCCTTGAACTCAGGGCCTGAGCACTGTCCCTGGCTTCCTTTTGCTCAAGGCTAGCACTCTGCTACTTGAGCCACAGCACCACTTACAGCTTTTTCTGTTTATGTGGTACTGAGGAATCAAACCCAGGGCTTCAAGCACTCCACCACTAAGCCACATTCCCAGTCTCTGAGATTACTTTTTATATTCACTGCTATTTACTTTGGTTTTTTGATGAAACCAGAATCCATGGCAGACAGGGTTTGGTAGCCTGCTTTGAGACTAGAAGTATTAGAATGAATGTTTCCAATGTCACTATTTAGTCTCACGGACTTTCCTGCCCTGTCTGGCTTTGAGCTGTGATCCTCAGATCTCAGCTTCCTGAGTAGTGAGGATGACAGGGCAGTCTCTTTTACTCACAGTTAGGTGGTAATAACTAGTTCATATTAAGTTATTGTTAGGAAATAAACTATAGAATAAGAATTCAGTTCCCCCCCAACTCCATTCTTCTACCAGCCATCTCTTGGCCCTCCCCCAGAAAGCTAAGACCCAAAGAAGGAAGCCAGATGAACTATCCCATGCAGGGCCCTCGCTCCCTCTCGCATCCTCTCCTGTCCTGCGGGTGGAGTAGCTGGGGAGTGCCCTAGTGTGAGAAGCTATGGACAGTGTGTAGTCGCTAATATGCCCACCCAGTCCCCTTATGTTTAAATAACGGACTCAGGATGCCAGGC
The DNA here is from genome assembly GCF_023159225.1 of Perognathus longimembris pacificus. Lineage (NCBI taxonomy): Eukaryota > Metazoa > Chordata > Mammalia > Rodentia > Heteromyidae > Perognathus > Perognathus longimembris. Next base: position 3,450,388 of record NC_063185.1, on the reverse strand, counting down.
ATTTCGGGGATCACATCGTGCGAAAATCCAAAGATTTTAATTCAGGGCAGGGTTTAAATAGCAGTAATGGAGGCAGGAAGGGGAGGGATTTGGAGTGGCTAACTAGGCACGGCGATAGGCTGATTATGAGCTGTCCATCACAGTGACATCACGAGACTTCCTCTATGGGTGGTCGTCACATCCCACAGGACCGCCCCCTGGGTTCCACCCGCCGCCATCTTGGCGCACATGCAGTCTGAGGCAGGAGGTGGGGCTGGTTAGAGCCACCCTCTCCAGTTCCAGACCTGGAAGAGGGTAGGAGTGGCTAACAGCCACGCTGCCCCAGGGCCGGAGAAGAGGCAGGTCTCTCGGGACCGCCCCTTAAAGCTATTGCCAGAGCCCAACAATCCCAGAGACAGAACTCCAATCCTTCCTCCTTGCTTCACGTAGAGAAAGACGATAAGAACAGAAGCCGGGCACCGGTGGCTTATGCCCGTCATCCCAGCTACTCAGGAGGCTGAGGTCTGAGGATCATGGTTCAAAGCCAGCCTGGGCAGGAAAGTCCAGGATATGCTTATCTCCAGTGAACCACCAGAACCTGGAAGTGGTACTGTGGCTCCAAGTGGCAGAGCACCAGCCTTGAACTAAAGAGCTCAGGGATAGCTCCCAGGCCCTGAGTTCAAGCCCCACAACTGCCAAAAATTTTTTTAAAAAGATTTCTGGTGTGTTTCACACACAGCCTAACACCATCGGATGGAACTCAGTTTGCATCACTTGCCCAGGTCTGAAATAATCTGTAAGAAGCTACTATATGGCTAGCTTGGGCTGTTTTTCTGGCCATCACTCTCAACCAATCACTGCCAAGAACAAGGTTTGGCCTGGGCCAATAAGGGTTCACTTTGGCAGAAGGAGGCGGGGCCATGGGTGATGAATAGAATAAATAGAATTCCCTCCCACCCCACCCCCAGGGCCTGGCCTCCTAGCTGGGCCTTGCCGGGTCTGAGGCCTAGGTCAATGACAGTGACCGTCAAGCTGTTCTCAAAAGCAATTGAGGCCGGCGACTCACACAGCTACCCACCTACACAATCTGGTTTTGGATCCTTTGGTTTTATTGTTGTTGTTGTTGTTTTCCCCATCTAGATCCCATAAAGTCTGCCAAAATGGAACTTCTCCTAGACGTCCCTGGCTTCCCCCAACCCTGCTCTAGTAATCAGGAAAAGCTCTGCGGGGATCAGGAGAAGAATGCACATTTATGCACATTTACCATGGCTCTCAACCTTCCTTACACAGGAGGAGGAAGGGAGGGCTGGCTAGCATGCCAGGGTGGAGATGCCCAGAGGAAGTGTTCCTAGAGATGGATTGGAAGGCTTTCTGGATCCCAGGTGGTTGAAGCTCACACTAGCGTGTGGTTGGTTAGCTGCGTGGGACCTTCTGGTTTCTGTCCTCCCAGTCACTACATCTCCATGTTCGCCTCACTGGCCCCACACCTTCCTTTGAAGTAGCCATGATCCCTTTAGTGGGATCATGTTAAGCAAGTTGTGTATCTTCACTGGGTAAAAATGGTCCCCCAACAGAAGAAATCCTGCTGAGTGCTTACCCTCTACAGAATCCCTGTGTGTGTGTGTGTGTGTGTGTGTGTGTGTGTGTGTGTGTGTGTGTGTGTGTTGTTGTCCTGTGGCTTGAACTCAGGGCCTGGATGCTGTCCCTGAGCTATTATGCTCAAGGCTGGTGCTCTACCACTTGAGCCACAGCTCCACGTCCAGCTTTTTGGATGGCTCATTGGAGAGAAGAGTCTCATACACTTTTTGGATGGCTCATTGGAGAGAAGAGTCTCATACACTTTCTTGACTGGGCTGGATTCAAACTGTAATCCTCAGATCCCAGCCTCCTGCATAGCTAGGATGACAGAGTGAGCCACTGGTTCCCAGTTCAATCTTTTCCTTTTTAGCCTGTGCTTTTAGTGTGCTATTTAGTTCTGCTACATAAATTCTAAGGTCATAATGGGTTTCTTCCTAATAATTAATGTTTCATTGTGGAAACTATAGAAACAACCTAGAGATAAGAAAAGGAATCATTAAACTGTTTTCACATTATCAAAAATAACCCAAAGGCGTTATTTTTCTAAGTCCTAAACACAAATTTAAAAATAATGATGATGATAATGTTGCTGCCAGGAACTAGTGGCTCCTGTCTGTAATCTGCACGACTCAAAAGGCTGAGACCTAGAGGATTGAGGTTCAAAACCAACCTGGGCAAAAAAAAAAAAAAAAAGTCCATGAGACTCCATGTGTCCAAGATAACCAGCAAAAAAACATGCTGGAGGTATGGTTTGAGTGGCAGAGACAAGCTTCAGGCAAGCAAGCTGAGCAAGCAGGAGGCAGGAAGTTCAAACCCTAGTTCTGGCAAGGAAAGAAAGAAGGGAAGGAGGAAAGGAAGGTGGGAGGGAGGGAGGGAAAGGAAGGAAAGAAGGAAAGGAAAGGAAAGGAGAGGAAAGGAGAGGAGAGGAGAGGAGAGGAGAGGAGAGGAGAGGAGAGGAGAGGAGAGGAGAGGAGAGTGGTACCCAAATAATTCTCCTTAAAAAAAAAACAACCAGTCTTCATGCTATTCTTTTTCACAGTCTGCAGCCACAGTCTCTCACCCCACAGAGAAATGCTTCATATTAACTCCCTCCATATCATTCCTAGAAATGGAATTCCCCCCTTTCATGTGCTTGCTTCCCTTTTGTTCTAGAAGCGGCTGGTGTGAGGTGTGCCTGCCTCTTGCTCCACGCAGGGAGAAGAGGTGTTGGAATGGGAAGCCGAGTCACAGGGCGCAGGGCAGAGGCAGAGGCAGAGGCCAGCCTAGCATTGCCAACATGGCACAAAGGTCACTTTGAATGACCCCTGTGGGAACACATGCCAGGGCTGCCCAGCGCCCACCCACTTCTCCAGAGTCAAGGGTGTGGCTTCCTCTTTGCCTTCTCTACCCATTAAAGAATTTTTAAGTGTTTAAGGTAAACAGAATAAGTTTATTTGAAAGTGAGAGGAAGGCCAGGAAATGAACTCTCCATCAAGAGAGGAGGCCCAAAGTGGAGTCCAATGGAGGCCTCTCGGGCCAGGTTTTTATAGAGGCCCCGCCTCTAGCTCTGCCCCAGGGCTCTAACTGGTGGTTGGTTTGTGCATGCATCACCCTGGCTCTTCTCATTGGTTAAAGCAGACACCCAGGGCATTATGGGGAAGAGGAAGCTTTGGAGCCAGAACCTGAGGCACTATGGGAACAAGAGGCGCCATGTTGGGACATATGTGATCAGTTATTTTTTTTATCTCCGCCTGTTGAACAGTTCCTCTTTTTCTCTCAGGTGATGAATTATATAATTTAAAACAAAAGATTCCAGAAGATGTATTAACTGCCTTCCTTCCCTCTGGAGGGGAGAGCGGAGGACAAGGGCTCAGTTGGGTTTTTCATTGTGGGTGTTATGAATGGTTAGGCTAAGCTACTGCTTTGTTAGGAGGGGTTGTTATGCTTATGGTTGGGTGTTGTGTGGTCACAAAGTTCTGAGCTGTATCGTATTCCACTAGTTCACCCAGAGTGCACTTCCCTTGTCTGTCCAGCTACTTGATTTTTCTTTTTAAGTACAGTCTGCAAATACTAGTGACTTGCAGAGAGTAAGAGCCAGACACATATTCATTGTAAGAAGTGTTGAGGGAGAAGAGTCTGGTTATAGAAGCATTCATGGGGCTTGGAAACTAAAAAAAAAAAAAAAAAGCAAGCTTATCATTTCAGAGATGAGCTCCATTGGACATTGAATTGGAAAGAGGCTTCGTGGCTATCTGTAGACCACAGATATGCTCCAGAAAACTTGAAATGATTGGAACTGATTGGGAAAGGGCTTGAGGCATGAGGGATCCAGGGTTCCCAACACAAATCATCCTTTGGCAGGGAAGGTGGTGACTAACACCCACTGGGGGCTGTCCATTTCGCCAAGACCCGGGAACCATGTCAAGAAGGCTCTGGAAGGTTCCAGAACTGGAACCTGTCTCCCCCCCCCCCACCCTCTGAGCAAAGTCAGCCCCATGTAAGCGCCCACTGTTGCTTTCTGAGGACCTTGAGATAATTAGTAATGTCTCCATTTTTCATGAACTGAAGAAGGGAGCCAACAGGCCAAGCCTGTCATCAATTTTAAATATGGTTTGCAATAGAAGGAATTTGGAAAACACAGCCCCATCTGATACTGCATGAACAAATTGTCTATCATGCATCTATCTACCTATCCATCATCTATCCATCCATTCATCCATCTAGATATCTGTATATCTGCTCATCTAGATATCTATCTAGATAACTATGTCTTTGTCTATCTATTTTATCTATCCATATATACATATATCTATCTATCCATCACATATCTATATATTACCGATCTATCCATTCATCTAGATGTCTTATCCTTCTAGATAGCTATCTAAATAACTATTTGTTTATTTGTCTATCCACCCAGATATCTGTCTATCCACCCATTTAGCTATCCATCCATCTACATATCTATCTAGATAACTATATATTTGTCTATTTGTCTATCTAAATATCCATTTATCTATCTGGATATCTATCTAGATATTTATCTATCTAAATATCTATCTATCTAGATATTTACCTATCTATGTGTCTATCCAGTTTCTATCTAGATATATAGCCATAGATCTAGCTAGATAGATAGACAGAGAGACATACAGATAGCACCCAGGCCCTGAGTTCAAGTCTCACCACTCGTACAGATGTATACAGAGACACATACACACACACACACACACACACACACACACACACACACACACACACACACACACACACTGAAAGCCTGGCCTTGTCTCTCACCTTAAACTATAATCCCTCTGAGTTCCTGGACAGCCAGATAAAAAGCGACCAGAGTAACTTCAGAAACAAGCCCTGTCTCGTGGGGCATGTCATCTCGGCTGCGCAGTGGCCCCGTTCACGCAGAGCTTCCAGTCAGCTTCAGCTCCCCAGAACATGGTGACCTGGGAGGAGATGGAGGTGCTGCCCACCGTCCCCCATTGCACCCTAAGCTGCCCTGTGGGCTCTGCCACCTGGGCTGGGGTTTGCCTGCCAAGAATACCTCCTGTTTGGGGCACTTTACATTTCCTGCATTGCACACATGTTACTTAGTCATTTAGTCACTTAGTAACTTGATCATTGTAGTTTATTCTGTCAACAAATACCACTAATCAGGGGCATAGAAAGCAACCAGAATTCCTACCTGAGGTACATTCTAGAAAGACACTCTTCAAAATCTAGCTATCTGTTGGCTCACTCCCCTCATCCTAGCTCCCTGGGAGGCTGAGATCTGAGGATGGCAGGTGGAAGCCTGACCTGGCCCCTGCCTGCTTCCCTGCATCCTTTCCTGCTGCCCTCTTCACCATAACGCTGGCTCCATTCCTCCCCAGGGCCTCTGTGCATTCTCTCCCCTTCCTGTAGCCTCCCCGGCCTGTTGAGCCATAGACTCCCAAGGCCCCAGAAGCTTCTTTCTCACAATCTGTAATCCATCCCAAGGAGGGTAGAGCTTGTGCTTTCCTGGTTCCCTGCTGTAATTCAAGTGCCTATCAAGGATAGGTGGAGGAAGGTAGAGAGAGGAGAGAGGGATAGATGGATGGGTGGATGTGGATAAAGGTTGGGTGGATGGATGATATATGATGGTTGGATGGATGATGGATGGAAGGTAGATGGGTGTGGATAATGGAAGAATGGATGATGGATGGGTGGATAGGTGAATGGATAAAGGCAGGAAGAGGAGGGAGAATTGGCTGGCTGGCTGGGTGGATTATGGATGCATGGATGTGTGAAAGAAAGTCTGTAGGGGCGGGAGACATGGTAGGAGGGAAGGAGGGATAGCAAAGGTATTGACTTAGGAAATGAAAGTTCCAGAGTTTTCAACATCCTGGGTTCGATCCCCAGTACCAAAAAAAGAAAAAGACAAAAAAAAAAAAAAAGAAAAGAAAAGAAAAGAAAAGAAAAGAAAGTTCCAGAGTTTTGTGGATTGTGGAAGGAAAAGACCCCTGGCTGCACCCAGGAGAGTGTTGACAAGGAGGAAAGATGGCTTTGCCCTCCAGACCACTCAACCCTGAGAACACAGCTGGGCCTATGCGGGTTGGGCCTCCCTGAGCACCACCGCCCGGGGCCTTCGGCTCTGCAGCACTGCCCTCTGGTGGCTACTGTACCAACTGCGCACAGAACACTTCCAGCTGCTTTGCCTTCTTCACTTTCTCTACAATGACCACCCGGGATCTAGGAAATCATCTTTATTATTTTTCCTATGTGTGTGTCGTGCTGGTTCTGGGGCTTGAACTCAGGGCCTTGGCCCTGTCCCTGAGCTTCTTTTGCTCAAGGCAAATGCTCTACCACTTGAGCCAATCCTCCACTTCTGGCTTTTTCTTCTTCTTCTTCTTCTTCTTCTTCTTCTTCTTCTTCTTCTTCTTCTTCTTCTTCTTCTTCTTCTTCTTCTTGGAAATAAGCATCTCTTACATTTGTGTGCCTGGGCTGGCTTCAAACTGTGATCCTGGGATCTCGGCCTCCTGAGGATTGCAGGCGTGAGCCTCAGAGCCGGGCTTGTGAATTCATTTTTAGCTCATACACGCTTCCTCGGCTGTGGAACCTGCGTCCAGTCCCTGGTTTCTGGGGCATTGCACCTTCCAAGAGCTCAAGGAGGATTTTATTCCTCCTTCCCCTTTCAGGAGGATGCAAAAGGACCGCTCCCTTCCCCACCAGTCACACAAAGGCAAAGGCAACTGTCTAACTGTTCCCACATATCCTCAGATGAAAGGCTGCTTAAAACACTGTGAAAAAACTATATATGAGTTTGAGGATTTGGGGGGGGGCTTTTTAATTTGCCGGCTAACCAAGGCACTTTGATTTCTCATTCCAAAGACCCAGATATTTCAGATCCTGTTTATCTTCCTGCCTGGTCTGTTTCATTTCTCTGCTGTTTCTTGCCTTTGCTCCATTTGCTTTCTTTGAAGCCATTTTAGATAGAGCCCACAGTCCATAGTTCTCAACAGTGAAATGAACTGCTTTACAGCCAAGATGCTCTTTTTATAAACCTCCTGGAATGCAAAGCAGGAATGAGGTGCAAATTAATATGACCTGCTCCCCCACTAACTAGAAACCAGCTTTTCTCCCCGACCCCCCAGGTGCTACCTGAAATGCTTTCTGCCTCCTGTAGTTTCTGTCATGTAGTTTCTGTCACTCACAAATTCATCTCTTCATTCATTTATCAAACATTTATGACACCCTACTATGCACTTCACTGCAGGGGGAGCCCACAGACCCGCAGAGGAAGCACAGAACAAGAGCAGATTCGTCCTCTGTACATGTTCATACTAACAATGACAAAAATTTAAGAGGAGGCTGTGGTCACAGGGCATTCAGTTTGCATCTGGGCTTTGCCATTTCCCTGCTTTGAGTCTTTAGTGGGATGCTTGGACAATCTGCGTGGCCATTCCATCTGCACTACACTAATGGAGCGCAGGTGCATTGAAAATTAATCTATACCAAGTCGGGCATGGTGGCTCATGCCTAGAATCCCAGCTACTCAGAAGGCTGAGATCTGAGGATGGTAGTTCAAAGCCAGCTTGGGAAGGAAAGCCTGTGACATTTTTATCTCCAATGAATTATCAAAAAGTCAGAAGTGGAACTGTGGCTCAAGCGGTAGAGCACCAGCCTTGAGTGAAAAAGCTCATAGAGAGCACCCAGGCCCTGAGTTCAAGCCCTAGGACACACACACACACACATACACACACACACACACCACACACACACACTTTCTTAAAGGGGAGGGAAGGGCCCCAGGATGGCAGACAATTTTGATCCATGCTGGAATGTTCTGGAAAGTCCTCCAGTGTGAATCCCCTGACTTCTCTCGTGCGTGGACCACACAGTGCTTGGTCAGAGATGCTGTGACTCCCCCTTGTGGCTCATAGGGTTCACCACCCCCATGGTTTCAAGTGTCATAAAGACACCAGACATGCTGCAAAACCCTGCTAGGTCACCAGAGTCTTCTAGAGCCGTCCCACACTGCCCTGAGCTCAGGGAGAGAGCAGACAGCAGAGACTCTCAAATGGGGTCAAATACCACTGGTGCCTCCCACAGGCAAGGGTTTCAGGGGACCAACCTTCTGGGCTACCTCCAGCCAGCCAGCCAGCACCCCCGCTCCCCTCCCCAGGCTCTGTGGGCACCTCCTCCTCACCAGCCTGAGCAGCAACCTGTCCAGGCCTAGAGGAAGGTGCGCATGTATATGTCCAGGCCCTCAACGAGAAGCCTCCATTCTGTGTTGCTGTCAGGGTGACAGCTTTGAGTGACTGCACCCCTCTTCTTGGGTGAGGGAGGCCACCCTGGCACCTCTGAAATTCAAGGCCAGGGCTCAGGAGAAAAGGACCTGATAAGGAAACACACTCGGGGCCCAGACAACAGAAGGATGTGTCCTGGGCTGACGGAAGAAGACTCCTCAAGATGGTGGCTGAGCCAGTACTGGGGCCAAGACTGCATCCTGAAGCTGGGTTCCCAGGACAAAGAGCCTCGCAGAGGGCAGAACAGGGCCCCACGGGGACCAGCCTCGGTGGGGGACTTACGTCTTGGACACTCCACCTCTGTTTGGGGCCTTTTTTTTTTTTTTAACACTTTAACACCTCCCCCCTTTCTTCTTTCTGTGTAGGGATCTAAAGGTGGGCAGACAACATGGGAGGAAGACACGATGGCCCCCGGTGGACGAGCCCTCTCCCCCGGGCCCATTTTTCAGATCAGAAAAACAAAGGCCTGGAGGAGTGAAAGGACTATGGATTGGAAAAGCAGAGCTCGGACCTCGTTGGCTCCAGCTGGCAGGAAGATCGGATTCATTTCTTGCCAAAGGAAAAGAGCCTTTCCTGGGCTTGCCAGGCAATCTAGACCCTTCCGGAGGGATGTGCCTGCGCTTCCCCAGGCGGCCACCAGAGGGCCTCCGCCCCTCACGGACCAGCCAGCAAGGCTGCAGCCCTGGGTTTGAACTTCTTCCCTTCCAGGTTCCACTGCAAACAAACCCAAAGCTGGATTGTCCCCTCCTGCCATCTTTGTCCTGTGCTAGTCCCAAGGGTTTGCCCTCAGCTTCTGGGTGCTGTCCCGAGATTTTATGCATAAGGCTGGCACTCTACCATGTGAGCCGCAGCTCTCTCTATTTCTGGCTTTTTGGTGGTTCTCTAAGGAGTCTCCCAGATGTTCCTGCCTGCCCAGGCTGGCTTTGAACCAGGATCCTTGGATCTCAGCCTCCTGAGTAGCTGGAATGGCAGGTGTGAGCCACTGGTACTGGACAACAGCTACCATTCTTAATATTTTTCATTTATTTCCTTTTAGTTTTTCCTCTCTCCCCCCCCCCACCCCCCTCTCGGCTTGAACTCAGGGCCTGGGTGCTGTCCTGAGCTCATTTTGCTCAACACTAGTGCTCTACCACTGTGAGCCACAGGGCTACTTCCTTCCCCTCGTTCTTGGCCCATAGTGAACACACAGTTATGGACACAGTTTGATCACCCAACGCCTGCCTACCCTGCAGAGCACCCCCACCATCTCTAAATCAACTAACTTAACTACGTATACCTCTGGAAAATTAAACCGGGTGTGGTTGCTGATAGCAGAGGCCAGGAGGCCTGTCAACTGCTGGCTTCTGTCTTAGTTCTGGGGTAGGGAGCCCAAAAGAGGAGCAGATTTAGGGTACTGGTGGTGGCTCCACATCAGATCAGGAGAAATGGGAGTCACAGAAACAGTGACACACATTTCTTGCTCCCTCTTACCCCTGTGTGTGGTGGGACTCCCCTTCTTCCCCCCTCTCTCCCCCTTCCCCTTCCTCCCCTTCTCTTTCTGCCCACCTCCCGCCATGCCAGATCTTTCCTCTGAAGGATTTGCTCATCTGCCAAATGAAGAAGCAAATTCACTTTTAAGCATCTGTAGCTCACTCCTGTCATCCCAGCTACTTGGGAGTCTGGGACCGGAGGATCAGGGTGAACTGGCTAACTCAGGTAGGAAAGCCTGTGAGACTCTTACCTCCACTGAACCAGCAACAAGCTGGAAGTGGAGCTGTGGCTCCAGTGGTAGAGCACCAGCCTTGAGCAAAACAAAAGGCTCAGTCTGTAAGGTCCATCCCCGGGAGGGCTCTGCGCAGATGCCCACCCCCACCCCTGGCTGTTTAAGTCTGCACCCAGTACCTGAACTACCCAGGAAACTGGCACACCTGGGGGCAGTTACCTCCCCCTTCTCTGAGGTCACATCCAAGCTACCTGGCCATACCTCCTGACCCTGCCCTAGATAAGGCAAGAGCCCTTCAGTGGTTTAGCCTTTCTATCTGGGCATGCATCACCTCGGCCACAGGCCAGCAGTTCAGGAATAAGCTTTTCTCTCCTGCCTGAATACCACATGGCGGTCTCCTTTATCGGCTACCTACTTTAATAAACTTAACATATATGGTGCCGTGACTCGGATGGGTTTAGAGTCGGGACAGGTGGAATTCCCCTCTGCTTTTCTCCATTTTTCTGGGAGTATCCCTGGTCCTGACAGCCCTTTTTCCACAAACTGAACTGCTGCGAGGCGCCACGCAGGACTTTTCACCAATACCATTGCTGGCTTCCACATCCACATCCACACCTCTTCTTTACTGTGGTGAGTGAAACTGCTGCTCAGGTTCTCTGTTGCTCAGTACCATGCCAGGGAACTTCCCAGGCCCAGGGTGCGGTCACCTCTGGGCTGAGGATGCTTGGCTTTGGGGGCTTGACCTTCTCTCTCTCCCCAGAGGGCACTGGGAGAAGTCGGGATGGGTTTCTGCTCGGATGGAAAGCTCTCATTCACTCACCAGGCTCCTCCCTCCTGTGCTTTAATGGGTCCCTGTGGTCACAGTCACACCCGAGCTGGGACACTGCTAGCACCCCTCTTGACAGTGCAATGAGGCCTGCTTGAAATTCTCACACAGATACAGCTTTGCCACTGCAATGGTAAATGGTAGAAGTTGCTTACATTCAGGCTCTCTTTGCTCTTGTTCTCGCCTTCTTTCTCTTTTTCGCTCTTCCGCTCTCTCTCCCTCTCTCATCTGCCTGTTTGCTTACTTTATAAAACTCCAAGTCATACCATTCTGATAATGTGCCTTTCTAACAAATCTGCCCCTTTCCACAGGCCTTGGAAACTGAGGCTCAACCACCAATGTACTTTGTCAACAAAGATAGCTAAAAGTTGCCTCTTTTCTCTAGCATTGACCACGTGGTGGATATTAGGTTTAACAGTCACCAGCTCAGGTGCCATTATGTCATGCCATGTGTTCTCTGTTTGTGTCCTCTCTCCTGGCCCCCCTCCAGTCACCATGGCACCCCACTTGGGCTGAATCAGTTTATCAAAATGTGGTTTCTCCATTTGGCAATCTGAAAATTTTTTGTTTGCTGGAAACGTTTTTGTTTTTCTAACTGATTGCATGGTTCTAAAATATTGGACAAAATAATGTCATTTACTGCTAGATTTCCAAAGGTCTGTGGCTGAAACTCATTTTTTCACATTACAAAACCTATGTGCATAGGGTGTGTGTGTGTGTGTGTGTTACATATGTGTATGTGTGCCTGTGTGCCCTCATTATCTGGCACTGTAATCAAGTCATCTGTTAGTGGAGAAAGCCTTGGAAATGGGAATTGAGGAAACAACGTGTAGGGAGAAGATGGTATGAGTATGCATTGAATTCTTTTGAGATAATGCTTATTAAAACTGGCATGTAATCAGGTTATCTGTGATTTATACACTGATGTAAAACCAGCATGTCGTTCTTCATGTCCATCCGGCTGCACTAAATCTGTGCTAAAACTCTCATCACATCTACTGAGTTTTGTCATTGCAGAATTCTGGCAAGTATTTGCTGGTCAATTCTTGACAAGGTGCAGGTAAGCTCTAGCCTTCTTGGTCTTCTTGTTGCTTTAATTGGGAATTTTAAAAAAAAAGAGACTTTTGTGGAAAAGACCCCTTTGATTGCAATTCAAAGCCATCTGGGCAGAAAAATTCCTCTAAAACTCCATCGTCCAACCTACCAGCCATGAGCCAGGCTGGAAGCAGGGTTCAAGAGATGTATCTCTAATTAACCAGCCAAACACTGGAAGTGGCACTGTGGCTCAAGTGGTAGAGTACTAGCCTTGAGCAGAAGTGCTCCGGAACAGTGTCCAGGACCTGAGTTCAAACCCCTATGAGTGCCAACTGGGGTGAGCCATCCCAACAACAAGCACCTAGACTCAGTACCTAGGACTCAGCCATTCAGGGAACAAGGGACCATGGAGAGGAGTAGGAGGAGAATGGTGTTACATCCTAAATGGAGTCACTTTATCTCACCCTTTCAAAATTAATCAGAGCCAGGGGATCAAGAGACAGTAGCTTGTCCATCAAATGTCCACACTGTCTAGCTTCTAACTGGACAGGAATTTACATTCTCCAATCCAGCTGTAGTTTAGCATAATTTCCCCTATAGAGTTGCCAGATATTAGAAGTAGCCAGGGACATTTTCCACCAACTCCAGGACAGCCTGTAATGCAGGAGATAAGTAAAAGAACTAGCCAAACTAGCCAAGTCATCCAATTTTTAATTTTCTGCCCTAAAACCTTCCTTTTGCCTTTTGTGTGCTCTCTTAATATTTTTGTTTATTGTTCAGCCCCTGCCTCATGAGACTTCTTCCAGGCTTCATTCAAGGATTGACATCTCACCAAGGGCCAGCTGCTGCTTGCCTTCCAGTGGAAGGGTTAAATTTCCACCTTTTGCCCCTAATGTTGGCATCCTTTGCCAGCAGGAAGTAACCAGAGAGTCTTCATCCTTTTTCATAATTATTTAAAGGCCAGAATGTGAAGTTCACCCCTGGGAGGGTTCCATGCAGATGCCCCCAGCTGTTTAAGTCTGCACCCAGTACGTGAATTACACACCTGGAGGCCATTACCCCTTCTCTGAAATCATATCCAATCCACCTGGCTATACCTTCTTCCCTGCCCTAGATAAGGCAGGGCCTGGCAGTGGTTCAGCCCTTCTCTCCAGGCATACATCTTCTTGGCCTGAATACCACCTGGTATTCTCCTTTATCAGCTACTTACTTTAATAACCCTTACACAGGCCCTGAGTTCAAGGAGTGGTACAAAAAAGCTTTGGGTTTCCCTTTACCCACTTGCCACTGCCCTTTAGATTCTAGATTAACCTGCCTTCCCAACGTCTCTCTATTCTGACAAATGACTCAGAACTTATGGCCAAGTTGTCAGCAAGTGTTCCAACAACTTACTTCCTCTCCCTCCTGGAAAGGTGTGAAAATAAGGGACCACTGGGATGCTTGTGGTTTATTTGGGGTTCACCCTGGGGCTGGAACTCACAGCCTGGTGCTCTTCTTTGGCTTCTTGGCTCAAGGCTGCTACTCTAACATTTCAGCCATGGCCCCACTTCCAGCTGTTTACCCGTTAATTGGGAATTAGTTTCACAGACTTTCCTGCCAGGGCTGGCTTTGAACCTCAAGCCTTAGACCTCAGCCTCCTGAGTAGCTACGATGACAGGCATGAGCCACCAGCACCCAGCTTGACAATCATTTTCTTTTATTCTTTCTTTTTCTTTCTTTGCTGCTCCTGGGGCTTGCACTCAGGGCCTGGGTGCTGTCCCTGAGCCGCTTGGTGCTCAAGGCTGGTGCTCTATCACTTGAACCACAGTGCCACTTCTAGCTTTTTTGAATAGTTTATTGGAGATAAGAGTCTCATGGGGACTTCCAATTGTCATCCTCAGATCTCAGCCTCCTGAGAAGCTAGAATTACAGGCGTGGGCCATAGGTGCCCAGTTTACAATTTCTTTTTATGATGCATCCTCTAACAAGATTCTGCTTAATTGCTATGACTTGTGTTTGTCAGACTCTCTTAACAATATTTCTTTAATCTGGCTTCTTTAGAATCCTGAGATCAACAAAGTATTTGGTTCAGCGTTCTTGAGTGGTGGATTGGAAATGGAGGAAAAGGAGAATGACAAGCAAGAGGTGGAGTTTTCCTGAAAGGGAAACAAAATCCTTTTGCCGATGACTGTCAGCTATAATGACCTCATCTCTCACAGAAGAAAAGGGTCAGTCACTTCTGCTTCACAATGAACATTAAGCTTTAAAAGAAACATCAGGCAAGCCCCAACATCTAACATGCTTGCTGTCTTCAAAGAAGGGAAAAGTGTTCTTAATCTCTTACACTTAGCTTTTCTCTCAACTCAATGAGGATAATCTCCAGGACCAAAGGCCACTTCTGAGTCACGAACAATACTGGAGGAAGCTGGGGGCCCATAGCTCACACCTGCCACCCTAGCTACTCAAGATGCTGAGATCTGAGGGTCACAGTTCAAAGCCAGCCTGGGCACAAAAGATGGTGAGACTCATACCTCCAATAAACTACTCAGAAAAATCTGGAAGTGGTGCTGTAGCTCAAGTGGTAGAGCACCGGCCTTGAGCACAAAAGTTAAGGGACAGGGCCCATGAGTTCAAGCCCTAGGATTGGCACCAAAAGAAAGGACGGGAAAGGAAAGGGAAATAAAGGGGAAGGAAGAGAGGGAGGGAGGGAGGGAGGGAGGGAGGGAGGGAGGGAGGGAGGGAGGAAGGAAAGAGGAAGAGGAAGAGAAAGAGGAAGGAAGGAAGGAAGGAAGGAAGGAAGGAAGGAAGGAAGGAAGGAAGGAAGGAAAGAAGGAAGAAGAGGGGGAAAGATGAAGGAGGAAAGAGAGAGAAATCAGCTCCTATAAAGACAATTTGTTTGCTGTCCACAGGACTGCACCAGGAGCGGGGGACACATGGCAACGCTGTCTTTCCTGTGGTTTGGGGTGGGGATGGTGGGCCTTTGTGCCCTGTGTGGCTGGTGGCTGGAAGGAAGCGGACTCTGTGGTGCCTGAGGGTCAGCTGTCCACTGCAAGGTGAAAGTGGGAATCAGGCAATGGCCAGCCAGTGTGCACTGAACCCTGGGGCTCGGAGACCGCTGTCCTGTCTGCACAGGGCAGCCAACACTGTCCACCCGGGTCACCCACACCGGCTTTCCACGGGGACTCGTTTGCTCCACGGAGGAGATCTGGGCTCATGTTTTGACAGGACAAATAGCGGCTTTTCCAGCTTGTGTTCTCCGTTGTCCTTTGAGCTCACGGATGGAGCTAGGAGCCCCTCAGCCAACAGCTGGGTCTCATGGACAGAGCGAGGAGCTTCTCAGCCAATAGCTGGGTCTCACTTGATTGGAAAGGGAGCGATTGTGTATCTCCTCCATGGAGACAGCTGGCATCCACCGGAACACACAACCATTCTCTGGCATCCACCAGCCATCCCTGGGAATACCAAACCCACACATGCGCCATGCTATGGAATTCGCATATAACCCATTAAAACCCATTCACCATCTCCTGTTTTGTTTTTGTGCCAAGCTTAGAGATAGAACTCAGGGCCCGAGCACTGTCCCTGAGCTTTTTTTTTTTTGCTCAAGGCTAGCACTCTGCACTTGAGCCATAGCGCCACTTCTGGCCATTTTCTATATATGTGGTGCTGGGAAATCAAACCCAGGGCTTCATGTGTACGGGGCAAGCACTCTTGCCACTAGGCCATATTCCCAGCCCCTTTTCTTTGCTCAAGGTTAGTGCTCTACCACTTGAGCCACAGCTCTACTTCCATCTTTTTGGCAGATAATTAGAGATAAGAGTCTTAGGGACTTCCCTGCCCAGGTTGGTTTCGAACTGCAGTCCTCAGATCTCAGCTTGCTGAGTAGCTGGGACTACGAGAGTGAGCCACCAGGACCTGGCTTATAGTACGGTTTCTATGGAAGGATTATGTTGCACCGTGGCAAACAAGAGATTATGTGTGTGTGTGTGTGTGTGTGTGTGTGTAATAGTGCGAGTAGGTTATGTATCATATTCTATGTGTCCTCATGTATCATTCTATTCTAATTATGTAACATATACAAATATGTGTAATTACATATCAATAAGAAAATGACAATCTAATAGAAAACATAATCTTTAAAAGAACAGAAAGTTTGAGCCTGTAGCTGGTGGCTCACCTATAATCCCAGCGACTGGGGAGGCTGAGATTTGAGGAAGGATCCCAGTTCAAAGCCAGACCAGGCAGGAAAGTCTATGAGACTCTCCTCTTCAATGAACCAACCAAAAGCCAGAAGGAGAGCTGGGGCTCAAGGGGTAGAGAGCTATCCTTGTACAAAGTAAAAGCTTCAGAGATAGTGCCAAGGCCCTGAGTTCAAGTCTCAGGAGTGGCACAAGAAGAAAGGCAGAGAGACACAGAGAAAGATGGAGAGAGAGGGGGGAAAGAAAGAAGGAAGGAAGGAGGAGGAGGAGGAAGAAAGAAAGGAAGAAAAAAGGAAAGAGAGAGAGAGCGAAGGAGGGTGTGACATGATCACAAAGGCCTGGCTTGCGTGACTGTAACCTCTCTGCACGTTACCTTTACAATAACAATTTTTAAAAAATATTTGCCAAAAAAATAGAAAGAGAAGGGGGAAAGGAGAGATGGAGAGAAATAAGGAAGGAAACAAGAAAGAACAAAAGAAAAAAGAAGGAAGGAAAGAAAGAAAGAAGGAAGGACACAAGGAAAGAAAGGCTCACACAGTCTTCCTCTTGAGGGCTGCAAATACAGAGGATGAAGAAGACCAGGGCCCATTGGCTGGGAACGTGGCCTAGTTGTTGGGGGCTCTGGACCCCCTTCCCCCTATATCCCAGGGGGATGCCTGAATCCCAAACTATGAAAGAACACTCGGCTTTATCCCTCTCGCCCGTGGAAGGAACAAAGCGTGTTCTTATGGACTGCGCTGAGCTGAGAAGGTTGCCGAGACCCCCCTCCCCGGTCCCCTCACGTGTCAGGAACGGCGGCAGAGAGAGGCATCGGGGAGACGATTCCATGGTCCACGAGTCTCACCCGTCCAGAAGGAGGGCAGAAGAATTTATTACGGTGACGAAGGCGGGAAGGAGAAGGACTTGGGGTGACTAGCTGATTGGCTGAGCTGGGCTGCCCATCAGGTGATGTCATGAAACTTCCTCTGTGGGCGGGGACCACAATCCCTCAAGGGCCAGGCCTCTGCCATTAGACACGTGGCTGAGCCGAGAGGCGGAGACCGCTTGCTTCTCTTCCGGTTGAGGCTGGAAGGTGGGAGGGGCTCCTTCCCACACTGCCCCAGGGCTGGGGGAAGGGCAGCGTGAATCCCCAACACTAGTGGTAGAGTGTTTGCCTAGCATGCACGAAGCCCTGGGTTTGATTCCTCAGCACCACATAAACAGAAAAAGCTGGAAGTGGCACCGTGGCTCAAGTGGTAGAGTGCTAGCCTTGAGCAAAAGAAGCTCAGGGACAGTGCCCAGGTCCTGAGTTCAAGCCCCAGGACTGGCAAATAGAAGCAGCAGCCCAGGGCCCTGGTCCCAGGGGACACCCCTTGGTGGCTTTCTCTCTGCCCCTTGGTGGCTCTGTCTTTGCCATGGACCTTCTGGTTCTTTCTGAGAGACCCTCAAGACCAGGAGGTGGCCATTCTTTTTCTTCTAAGCTATGATTTCAGAGCCTGGAGCTCTTCTCAATCCTTATTTCCCTTAGGGTTTGCCTCTACTGTCTTATTAAATACAAAAGGCATCTGGCTTGGGGTTTTGTTGTGTTTTTTTTTTTTATTTCTGCTCAAATCCCCACATCTGGAAAATATTGGTTAAGAGTCTAATTAAGGATGTCAATGACAAATTGTCCTCGCAGGAAGTATTTAAGAACGAGTTGATAATTGGCGTTTAATGCCCGTGGCCTCTTGTCCTTGGCTGCATTTACCGGTCCTAGGAGAGATGGGGAGCACAGGGCTCACCCCGACTGACCCCAGGCACATTGAGCCCTCAGCCTCTGCAGCTGGAAAGCTGAACCGACCGACAGACAGGCAGGCAGGCAGGCAGGCAGGCAGATGCGTGTAGGTACTGCTCGCAAACTCAGAAGCCGGGGCCAGTAGAGCCACAAAGCACCAGGCTCCCACCTGTCATCCTAGCTACTCAGGAGGTTGCGATCTGAGGATCATGGTTCAAAGCCAGCCTCGGCATGAAAGTGTGAGATTCTGGTCTCCATTAAATGACTCAGGAAAAGCCAGAAGTAGAGCTGTGGCTCAAGTGGTACAGCGCCAGCCTTGAGTGAAAAAATGCATTGAGATCATGCTCCAGAACCTACACACCCCTCCACACACATACACCCCACACATACATATACACACCTCCCCTCCCCACCCCCAGTCAAGTTGTCCTTTTCCCAAGGTGGTCTCCATTACTTGTTTGCTGGGCTTCAGGAAACAGGTTAGGGTGCATGATGCCCTCTAGTGGAAAGATATTGGATGTTTTCTCTGATATTCAGAGTCAAAGTTCAGAAGAGAAGTCCCTCCCTCCCTCCCTCCCTTCTTCCCTTCTTTCCTCCCTTTCTTCCTTTTCTTCTGTCTCCTCCTTTCCTTATTCTTCCTCCCTTCCTTCCTCCTTCCCCTCACCCCCCTCTTCCTTTTTTATTCTTTCCTTCCTTCCTCCTCTGTTCCTGTGTGCTTCCTCCCTATTTCCTCCCTCCCTTCTGCCTACCACCCTCCTGGGACCAGGAGGGGTCACCCACAGAGGACGCCCCACCCATTGGTCCTTGCTGACACGCCCCGCCCACCTGCGCGTCATTTCCTGAACATGCCAAGTCCTTCCAAGGCCCGTGGTGCCCTGAGACACTCTGCCAGCCACGGAGGAGGTGACCCTGAGAGCCCATCAGGTGCCGGGCCCTTAGCTACATGGTCAGGTCCTTGATATATCAGGCACCGCCATCTTCAAGGTGACGGAGGGGCAAATAGAGGCTCGGAGAGGTCCAGCAACCTTGTCAAGGTCACACAGGAAAACACTAGAATATTTCAACCCTGCTCCTATCCAAGCTCTCTCCCCCAGTGCATTTCAGAAGCCTCTCTCTCTCTCTCCCTCTCCCTCTCCCCCCCTACCCATCTCTTTTGTTTGTATCTATTTACTTATTCATTTATTTTGGTCATGGGGTTGAACTCAGAGCCTAGGCACCGTCACTGAGCTTTTGTGTTCAAGGCTGGCGCTCTACCACTTGAACCACGGCTCCGCTTCTGGCTTTCCTTTTTTTGTGGTTCATTGGAGATGAGTCGCGTGGACTTTCCTGCCCGGGCTGCCTTTGAGCTGGGATCCTCAGCTCTCAGCCTCCTGAGTCGCTGGGATGAGAGGCGGGGGCTGCCCCACAGGCCCCGATCTTGGCTTGGGGGTCGAGGAGAGGTCAGGATGTTGGAGAAGTTGCGTTTGCTTCCCAGCAACATCACCCATCCCTGGATTTCACAATGTCTCCCCATCTGGAAGGCAGAAAAGTAATACTTATTCCTGTGAAGGCTACAAGGATTCAAGGTTTTGCCAAGTCCCACAATTTGACAGAAATGGGCCGTGAAACGCCTGTGAACTGCGACAAGGCTTGAGGAGGGAGGGGCAGGCCCACAGCAGAGGTGAGGGAGGAGGCGTCTTGTAATTAGGCTTTTATGTGGGGAGCTGGAGGGAAAATGGGGGGGTGGGGGGGAGGAACCCACAGCTCCCAGCCCCAAATCACTTTATCCCTGGAAGAGAGGAGGAAAGCTTTTAAGCAAATGGGCGAGGATGACAGAGTTGGTTTTTAATGTTGAGCGCTCATGGTTGCTGAGAAAGCTAAACGGATGCTGCCAGCTTCTGTCATGGCTAGCAGTCTCTCTGCCCTCTGGGCTCCGGGGAGAGATTTCCTTGACGGAATAATCCCCCGGCTGATCCTTCCTCCCACCCGACAAGTCTTTGCAGCATTTTCGGCCACCTGTTCTGATCCAGCCCCGGAACTGGAGCCATCGGGCCGGGGGGGAATATCTCAGAACAATCTATGTCGGGGGGGGGGCGGCTAGAAGTTGTCTGCAGGTGATTGTGGTCCCTCTAGACCGACCTCCCTCTTGTTTTCTGCTTTGTGGGACAGGCTCTTGAGCAAAACCCTTCCCGCTCCAATGTCCATCAGAGCGGGTTCAAAGAGCAGGGGCCTGGGGTTTCACCCTCAAATGAATCCCTTGATAGATTTTTATTAGCTTCAAGTACTTGTGCAAAGGGAGGGTTATGATGCAACATATTCATGTAGGAACCAGGTGCAGTGGCTCACGCCTGCCATCCAACTCCTCAGGAGGCTGAGATCTGAGGACCGCAGTTTGAGGCCAGCCCAGGCAGGAAAGTCTGTGAGACTCTAATCTCCAATGAACTACAAAAAGAAAGCCTGCAGGGTCAAGTGGTGCTGTGGCTCAAGTGGTAGAGCGCTGGCCTTGAGCAAAAGCAGCTCAGGGACAGCGCCCAGGCCCTGAGTTCAAGCCCCAGGACCAGCACCAAATATATACAGAGAGAACATGTATGTGCATTAGTCTCTCTCTCTCTCTCTGTGTATATAGAATGCCAGGTTGTTGATCAATGTTGTCTCTCCCTCACTCTCATCTCTCCCAGTCGCACCCCTCCCCTCGACTTTTCTAGCTCCATTTTGACAGATGGACGTTGAATATTGTGATTACATTCATCCACTCTTCCTCTCTCCAGTTGTCTCGTCCTCCCCTGCACCTCACTCACCTCTGACACCTCAAGATCCAACCTCCTGGCATTCATTTTGTTGGGCTGTAAGTTAGTTGTTCCAAGGACTTCCGGGCTTTGGTCAACCATGTACATGCCTGGGACCTTGTACATGTTTACATAAACATTTATAAATTAGGTCTAATGTCCATGTCCACAGATGAGAGAAAACATGCCTCTTTCACTTATTCAGTCGTGTGTGTGTGTGTGTGTGTGTGTGTGTGTGTGTGTGTGTGTGTGTGTGTGTCAGTCCTGGGGCTTGAACTCAGGGTCTGGACGTTGCCCCTGAGCTTTTTCATTCAACTCTTGTGTTCTACCGCTTGAACCACAGCACCACTTCTGGTTTTCTGGTGTTTCACTGGAGATGGCCTGCTGGCTTTGAACTGCAGTCCTCAGCTCTCAGGCTCCTGAGCTGCCAGGATGACAGGCGGGAGCCACGGGCCCTGGCTGGAAGCTGGTCCTGGGTGAAGAGGGAAATGGAAGAAGACAAGGGGAGGGGAGGAGATGAGCTCCTGCCTGGTCCCCGGACCCTGACAGCTCACACCTGTGTTCTCCACTGTAGATGGGGACGAGCCGTGTGGAGGGGGCCCAGGCAGTGAGCTCAGAGCGGGAGGGGAATCAGCCTGGGCCTCGTTGTGAGCCTCTCTCTCTCGGACAGCAGCCAGGCCAGGAAAGACCAGGAGACTTTTCTGTCCAATTAAGCAGAAAGAAAAAAAGAGAAAGAGGAAGGAAGGAAGGAAGGAAGGAAGGAAGGAAGGAAGGAAGGAAGGAAGGAAGGAAGGAAGGAAGGAAGGAAGGAAGGAAGGAAGGAAGGAAGGAAGGAACCAAGCAAGAAAGGGAGGAAGGAACCAAGCAAGAAAGGGAGGAAGGAACCAAGCAAGAAAGGGAGGAAGGAAAGGAAATATGGAAGGAAGAAAGGGAGGGAGGGGGGCTGGGGATATGGCCTAGTGGCAAGAAAGGGAGGGAGGGAGGGAAGGAGGGAGGGAGGGAGGGAGGGAGGGAGGGAAAGAGGGAGGGAGGGAGGGAGGGAGGGAGGGAGGGAGGGAGGGAGGGAGGGAGGGAGGGAGGGAGGGAGGGAGATGTGACTCCATTCATTTTGGAGTCTCCACCCGATCACTGTTCCTGGGGAAGCAGCAGTATTTTCGGCCCTTTGGTGTCAAGGTTCATCTTGTACCTGGGCTTGTTTTCCCACTGGGGTGGGCACAGCGCTGGGTCCTCCCCAGGCCCAGAGCCCTGACAGGGAGAGGGCCTGCGCGGACAGCGCGGGCGGAGGCCGAGGCCCCGAGTGGGCAGTCCACGGGGAAGGAAGCGGTCACTGTGCCTCCGGATCTCACTGTCAGGAAGACTTAAAAACACAAAATCGCTCCCATCCCCAAGCTTTCCTCCACTGCAGAGTCAACAGTTCATGAGCGGAGCTTGCCCTACGTGACTGAAAATGTCTGAGACAAACTGGGGTCATTTCTGGCCCCTCTATCGTCAGAGTGCCCCAGACGTCAGCTCAACCGTCACACACATGGCTGAGCAGCCACAAAAAAACTGTTAGTATTGTGCCAGGTGGCGGTGGCTCACGCCTGTCACCCCAGCTACTCAGGAGGCTGAGATCTGAGGATTGAGGTTCGAAGCCAGCCCTGGCAGGAAAGTCTTATCCTTTTTTTTTTTTTTTGCCAGTCCTGGGCTTGAACTCAGGGCCTGAGCACTGTCCCTGGCTTCTTTTCACTCAAGGCTAGCACTCTGCCACTTGAGCCACAGTGTCACTTCTCTGGCTTTTTCTGTGTATGTGGTACTGAGGAATCGAACCCAGGGCTTCATGCATGCTAGGCAAGCGCTCTACCACTAGGCCACATACCCAGCCCCAAAGTTTTATCTTGAATGAACCAACAAAACACTGGAAGTGGAGCTATGGCTCCAAGTGGTGGAGTACCAGCCTGAGCACAAAAGCTCAGTGACAGCGTCCATGCCCTGAAAAGAAGAATAATGTTATTATTGCTTAGAGTGACACATTTTCAAAAGTGCTACCACGATTTCTGGGTTATCCTGCTGGACACACACACACACACACACACACACACACATACACACACACACACACGTTTAATCACAAACCACAGGATTGTAAGCTGGGAGATCTTTCTGAGCAAAGGCTCATTGACCCACCATATTATTTACTTTTTGTGCCAGTCCTGGGGCTTGAACTCAAGGCCCAGGTGGTGACCCTGAGTTGTTTTTTTCTCAAGGTTAGTGCTCTACCACTTGAGCCATATGTCCACTTCTGGCTTTTTGCTGGTTCATTAGAGAGTCTTACAAACTTTCCTGCCCAGGCTGGCTTCAAACCACGATCCTCAGATCTCAGCCTCCTGAGTAGGTAAGATTATAGATGTGAGCCACCAGCGCCTGGCCAAATCTGGGCATTTTTTTCCTTCTGGCATATAATGGATCTCCTTGTACATAAATTGTTTTGAATAGATTTTTTTCCCATATAAATTCTTTGCATATATTTTTTTTTCCTTCCTATTGAGCTGTTTGACTTTTCTCCCAACCCTGTTTCAGAGAAGAAATGAGAGCACTTAAGCCCTGCTGAAATTTGAAGTGAATCATAGCTCGGCAATCTCACGCCACATTAGAGACTGGTTTGAGATGTTAGTTTTAAAGGGTGGGGTGCCTGGCGGGGAAATGTGGGTGACAGGCAGATCCAAAATGAGAAAGGGTTTTCCTCATGAGAAGCACAGGAAAGGGAGGGTGTGTGGGCTTTAAACCAAACTTGTAAAATTCCCTGATAATCAAATGCTGGTTGGGGTGGTGGAGAGGCTCATGAAGATCGCAGCCGAGCCCTTCCTATCACAAACAGGAAGAAGCCAGAACCCCGCTACTCAGGAGGCTGAGATCTGAGGATCATTGTTCAAAGCCAACATGGAGAAGGAAAGACTGTGAGACTTTTCTCTCCAAAAACACCAGAAAACCAGCTGTGGAGCTGTGGTTCAAATGGAAGAGCGTTAACCTTCAGCAAACAACAAGAACAACAACAAAATACAAAGCTAAGGGACAGTACTCCGGCCCTGAGTTCAAGCCCTAGGACTCCGCCCCCCCCCCAAAATAAGCCAGAAGTGGAAGTGTGGCTCAAGTGGTAGAGTACCAGACATTAGAGAAAAACCTAAGGAAGGCACAGCAGCCGGGCCCTGAGTTCGAGTTCCAATACTGGCACATGCACACACACACACATGTGTGCACACGCATGCGTGCGATTTTATACAGCACATGGGAAAATTTAGTAAAAAGAGTGACATCCCTATAAAATCTACAAGTCTCTTAAAATTCTGGCTTCCTAATGAGGCTGGCTTCTCTCGAGGGCTTCTGTGTTTAATCCAGTACAATGTGTTGTTTGGTGGGTGATGTGGAAACTGCTTCGAAGCATGTGAAGGGGGAGGGGCCCGGGCAACTGCAGATGCTGCACGCTGTCAGTCATTAGAACTGTGCAAGTAGGGGGCTGGGAATATGGCCTAGTGGCAAGAGTGCTCGCCTCGTATACATGAGGCCCTGGGTTCGATTCCCCAGCACCACATATATAGAAAAAGGCCAGAAGCGGCGCTGTGGCTCAAGTGGCAGAGTGCTAGCCTTGAGCAAAAAGAAGCCAGGGACAGTGCTCAGGCCCTGAGCTCAAGGCCCAGGACTGGAAAAAAAAAAAGAACTTTGCAAGTAGTCCTCCCTCCCTTCCTCTCTTCTCCCCCTCCCAGATTCCTAGTGGTTTACTGGAAATAACAGTCTCATGGACTTTCCTGCTGGGCTGGCTTTGAACCATGATCCTCAGATCTCAGCCCCCTGAGTCACTAGGATGACAGGCATGAGCCACCGGTACCTGGCTATTCCTCCTCTTATCACTTTTCCTCTCTTCCCTGTTCCTCCTGTTCTCCTTCATCTTTAGCTCTTCTTCTTTTCCTCCCACTACTTATCTCCTTCCTCCCCCTTTCCTCTTCTCCTCTTCCTCATTTCTTCTTTTATCTCTTTGCTCCTCTCCTTTTTCTCATTCTTTTGTCTCTTTCACTTCTTCTCTCTCCTCTCCTCCTCCCTGTCCTCTTCCACTTCCTCCTCCTCCTTCTTCCTCTGCCTTGCTTTTGCTCAACTTGGTTGACTGAGCTGGTGTTCTACCTCTCCAGCCATGGCTCCAGCCCTGGGTTTGTTTGTTGGGTTGGCTGGCTGGTTGGTTTCTTCTGAGATAGGGTCTTGCTTCCCACCTTCCTGTGTGGCTGACTTTGATTCGCCCACTTTTGTGTTTTCTGTTCCTGCTGGATCTCAGGGGCGTAGCGGCGTATCCAGCTCCCCGCCCTGAATGCGAAGTCTCGCTGTTTAGCCTGGGATGGGCTTCCTGGAACCTGGATCCTCTCTGTGCCAGTCATCCACGTTGCGCAGGTCTGCAGGCCCGGGCCACTGCACTGCGGAACGCGGGAATACTGCAACACTCCACTCTCAGTCACGAGTGGAATTTCCAGACGGCAGCTGAGTGAGGAAGCCCGCGCTACACGAGACTCATGTGCAGGGCCCTCCACCCCCACTCAGGGCAACAGAACGCGTGTGCTCCTCACACACAGGACAGAGCCGGGGACACCCCGAGACCTGGCCTCCCTACCCCCCTTTCCGACCTCAGTGACTTGAAACTACAGCTTGACCAGAGAGGGGAGCGGGGAGCTACACAGCTCACACAGAGCAGCCATTTAATCAAAGAAGAAATGCTAAGCTGGGTACCAGTAACTCACACCTGTTATCCTGGCTCCTCGGGAAGCTGAGAGCTGAGGATCATGGTTCAAAGCCGGCCCAGAAAGGAATGTCTGTGAGACTCTGATCTCAATTAACCACCAAAAAGAAAAAAAAAAAAAACACCCCAAAACAAAACG
Organism: Perognathus longimembris pacificus; assembly: GCF_023159225.1. NCBI lineage: Eukaryota > Metazoa > Chordata > Mammalia > Rodentia > Heteromyidae > Perognathus > Perognathus longimembris. The sequence continues at coordinate 3,424,919 of NC_063185.1, read as the reverse complement.
AGAAGCAGAGCTGTGGCTCAAATGGTAGAGCACTAGCCTTGAGTGAAAGAACTCAAGGGCATCACCCTGGTCCTGAGTGCAAGCCCCAGGACCAGCACAACAAACAAAAATAAATGAAAGGTGGAAGGACGGAAAAAGCTCTCCACTCAACAACCTAACTTCACACCTCAAGAAACCAAAACAAAGAAGAAAAAAAAAGGGAGAAGAGAAAGAAAACCAATAGACTTGGTGCAAAATTAGAAGAAATAACCAAAACAGAAAGAAATGCAATAGAAAGTGGAAAAGAAAAGAAAAACAGTCAATGAAACTAAAGGTCTCAGAAAATTCCATCCGAAATGAAAGAGGTCTTCAACTCTCATTTCCTTCTGAAAACAGGAAATGTTTCTCTTTTCTTTCCTCCTTTTTTTTCCTCCCCTCTCCTGTTCCTCTTTTCTCTCTCTTCTCTCTCTCCTTTTTTGTCTCCTCCTCTCTCTCTACTTTAGTCCTATTCTAGTAAAATAAATCCTCACTAATATTCCCCCCACCCCCCCCCAAGAAAGGTAAAAAGGAAAGAGGAGGCACTATAACAGATGCCACAGAGTGCCATGATTGAGACACTTACATTCCAAGAAATAAGAGTAGCCAAGAAGAAACGGTTATACTCTGAGAAGCACACAGCTTCCCAAGACTGAATCTTGACAAAATAGAACATTGGAACAGACTCGTCACTAAGAAGGAAATTGAACTCATAATTAAAAAACTTCTCAACAAAGGAAAGCCGGGACCACATGGCTTCATTACAAAATTCTAATAAACACCAAAAGAAGAATCAGCACCAGTCCTTCCTAAAAGATTCCAAAACCTGAAAGGCAAGGACCACTTACTCCTAGTCTCGTGTGACGGGGCTTAGATGGCCTCAGAGTGTTGTTGCTGGAAAACTATGGGCCAATATCTGCATAAAGCAATGCAGAAATCTTCAGCAGAACTCCAGAAGCAAATTAGAAAAATCCTATGCCACGAGCAAGTGGTGCTTGTCCCTAGCAAGCAGTAGAGTTCAGCGTCTGAGTGCTACACCATACTAGCAGGATAAGGGATGGAAATACACTAGCATCTGAGTACATACAGGGAAAGCATCTCTCAAAACTCAGCTGTTAGCCAGGTCCTGTGGCTCACACCTGGAATCCCAGCTACTTGAGAGGTTGAGAGAGAACTGCAGGATCTCTGTTCAAAGCCAGCCGAGGCAGAAAAGTCCATAGGATTCCCTTGCCAATTTTCAGCCAAAAGCTGGGCTTGGAGGCATGGTTCAAGTGGCAGAGTACCAGCCAGGAGTGAGAGTGTAAGGCCTGGAGTTCAAGCCCCAGTACCATTAGCAGCTTCTCGTGATGAAAAATAAAGAAAAGAATAAAGAAAACCACCCAATACGTTAGGGATAAAAGGAAATTACCACAATTTATTAGAAGCCATCCATGAAAATCCCACAATTAACACCATACTCAACAAAAGAAAACTCAAAGGTTCTTTTCCAAGTTCAGCAAGACCAAGATTTCCCTCTTTCACCATTTCTGCTCCTTGAGTAACTGCAGGTCCTGGCCAGGCTGGTTAGACATGAGCAAAAAAACCAAAGACGTCAAAAGGAGAAGGGAAAAGTAAAACTGTCTCTGTCTGCAAATGGCAGGATCATATGTAAAGTAAACCATAAAGGACAGACAGACTCACACACACACACACAACACATACAGACACACAACACATAGAATCCACACAATGCATACAACAAGCCTACACAGGCAACACACACAACACACAAACACCCACTATCCCCACAAGTGTGAGCTCAGGGTTGGTGCTCTAGTACTTGAGCCACAGCTCCACTCTTGGCTTTTTGCTGGTTCATCAGAGATAAGGAGTCTCACCAGCCCAGGCTGGCTTTGAACCAGGATCCTCAGATCTCAGCCTCCTGAATAACCAAGCTGACAGGCACGAGCCCCCAGCACCTGGTTGAAACATTATCTTAAAAGACTAAAACATGAAGGATCTCAAATGGTTTGTCTGGATCTCAAGGGAACGTTTGTTGGTAGGCAAAGGAGATGGCTGGAGTCACCCTTTAGAATCGTATTCCTTGAATATTGATTTGACAGTTTTCTTCTAGGCCCATTTTCAAGTGGATCAAGACACCAAAGAATGAGGGTGGGTGGGTGGGTGACCGCTGAGCTTCAGGAGGAATGGGGGAAAGCTTGGGGGACACTCCAGGGAGGAGGGAGGAGGGGAGGGAAGCAAAAAAAAAAGAAGGGGGGGGGGAACCAAGGCACAGCCAGAGCTGGAAATTCCTTCCAGACTTAATAATTCTGAACATCATTAGTAACCAAAGCAAGCCTTCTGAACATATGTTTTGTGTTGACAGCAGACCCTTAATTAAAACAACCCTGGCGAAGAGGTCTGATTAAAGAATAATTCAGCCGCTGATTGACAAGAGAGAGGGCGACACCTCCCGGGGTGGAGATCTCCCCGGGGTCGGGGCCACGGAGCTGGGCGCCTTGGGGACAGGCCGCCATGCCGCTTCGGAGCTGGGAGGAGGAGGCGGCCGGTAGCCCAGGTGATGGGCCGGTACTCCCCGGCCAGAGGGGGCCATGGTCATAAATTAAACCGGGGGTGCCCCTCATGTGGGCTCCGTGTTGGGTTGTTCTAATGAATCAGAATGTCTCGGCAGTAATGGAAACCATGTGTTTCGCTCTGTGCAATTCCTTCCCCGCCAGGCATCGGTTTCAGTGATGCCCCGGGTGCTGCGCTGAGATCTGCCATCCTAATGGCAACTGGACGTCTCAAGGGAATGCCACGGAGAGGACTGTCCATCTGTCTGTCGGTTCATCTGTCTGACTGACTGACGTGTGAACATTCTGGCTGAGAGAGGCGGGAGAGCTCTTCCTGAAGACAGCTGAGGTCATTTGGTTGTTCTTTCTTTCTTGTTGGAGGGGCCATGGGTGGAATGAACTACTTCCTGAGAAAAATTAAGATGTGTTTCTCAGGAAATGAGATTGTCTCAGGAAACAAATTTGCACTTTTATGGGTGAGTTTGGGGCTGGGGGGGGAAAAGAGGGAAGGATAGTTAAAAAAAGGAAGGAAAGAGGGAAGGAAGGAAGGAAGGAAGGAAGGAAGGAAGGAAGGAAGGAAGGAAGGAAGGAAGGAAAGAAAGAAGGAAAGAAGAAAGGAAGGAAAGAAGGAAGGAAGGAAAGAAGAAAGGAAGGAAAGAAAGAAGGAAAGAAAAAAGGAAGGAAAGAAGGAAGGAAGGAAAGAAGAAAGGAAGGAAAGAAGAAAGGAAGGAAAGAAGGAAGAAAGGAAAGAAGGAAGGAAGGAAAGAAGGAAAGATGAAAGGAAGGAAGGAAGGAAAGAAGGAAGGAAGGAAAGAAGGAAGGAAGGAAGGAAAGAAGGAAAGAAAGAAGGAAAGAAAGAAGGAAAGAAAGAAGGAAAGAAAAGAAAGAAAGAAAGAAAGAAAGAAAGAAAGAAAGAAAGAAAGAAAGAAAGAAAGAAAGAAAGAAAGAAAGGAAGGAAGGAAGGAAGGAAGGAAGGAAGGAAGGAAGGAAGGAAGGAAGGAAGGAAAGACGAAGGAAGGAAGGAAAGAAGGAAGGAAGGAAATCAGGTCCTGTGCAAGGACAGGGCTGTGGCTTTGAGTTTCTGTCCCTCCGAAGCAAGCAGGTACCCAGGAGACCGTACCCCCAAATCAATCCTTGGATGCCCCCAGGAGGCACTGATCATTGCTGTGAACGCCAACCAAAGCCAGAAGGTCAACGGGGAAGAAAGTGTTCGGTGAGGGCTCCGCGACCTTGTGTCCACTGTGTGCCAGCTGGTGCCTGCTGGTGTCACATCCTCCCGCCTCCCATCACCAGCCCCACTCAAACACCACCTGCCATTGACTTTTATTTCTTTCATTTTATTTTATTGCCAGTCCTAGCCTGGGCTCCGTCCCTGAGCCTCTTTGTGCTGAAGGCTGGCACTCGACCACTTGAGCCACAGCACCACGTCTGGCTTTTTCTGAGTAGTTTATTGGAGATAAGTGCCTCACAGACTTTCCTGTTAGGGTTGGTTTCAAAGCATGATCCTCAGATCTCAGTCTCCTGAGTAGCTAGGATGACAAACATAAGCCACCACTGCCAGGTACTTTCTTTCTTTCTTTCTTTTTAATAAGAAAGATCATTTTTAACTTCAATGAAATGGGACTTTATTATCCTGGGTGATTAACTTTCATAGAGGAAGTCACTGACGGGGAGACGCACCGGGCCATATGTTTTCTCTTCCTGAATACATGAGAATGTCCACAGTTCTAGAACTGTCTACCTGCCATGGTTATCACCTTGAGAGCCTCGCACTGAGTCTCCATGGAAGACGGATCTTGGGGAGGTCATCTGCCAGCCTGGCCAAGGAAGCCCCTTCCTGGGTTTCCTTATGGGATTCTATCTTGGGATTTTAACAGCAGCCATATCCTCAACCCTGTGTGGACTGAAAAGTTTGGCAATAAAAGACTCACACTGTTGTAAGGTGAATCCAGTCATGAGGGAAAAAAAAGGGAAGCCACCTTTGGAGAGGTCCAATAAAGAGGCTTTGTCAGAAAGCCGACATCTGCAGACGGACCCCTGTCCCAAAGACCTGAGGCCCCATGAATACACTTAACACTGTCAGAAAACTGATCCATGAGAGCTGGAGAGGAAAGAAAGAACAGAAACACACCACCAAGAACCCAGATCAACCCTAAGGGAGAGCTGAAGTGGGACGCCATGTTGACTGGAGGAGAGCCAGGAGATGGGACATGAGGCCCGGCATAATGGCGTCTGAGCTGGTCTGGGCCTAAACAGAGTCAGGGTCAGGGGGCCAGATTTACAGGAAACTGGAGTCTCCCAAGTTGAAGGCACAGGACTGACAGGTCCAGTAACCTATCACCCAAGTCCCCACCCCTGCCTCTAGGGATTCAGGCCTGTCCATCACCTGGGAGGTGGGACTTCCCTTCCTCTAGGAAGAATTTAGTCACACCAGTCACCTGGGAGGTGGGACTTCCTCTTCCTCTAGGAATTCAGGCACCCCCTCACACACCCCTTCACCTGGGAGGTGGGACTTCCTCCCTCATGAAGACAAGATGGCGCCAGTTAAACCCAATTCCCTATCTACCACGTGGCCCAAAGTACCCCAGTTAGACCCAGCCTCCCCATTTCAAAACCATGGCCAGGTACTGACGGGCTCATGCCTGTCATCCTAGCTACTCATAAGTCTCAGATTTGAGGATCACAGTTCAAAGCCAGCCCAGGCAGCTGTGGCTCAAGTGGTAGAGTGCCAGCCTTGAGTGAAAAAAGCTAAGGGACAGCACTCTAGGACCTAAGTTCACACCCCAGTATTGGTTCTAAATAAATAAATAGATAAACAAATAATAAATGGAAGGGCCTGTAACCGGCTACCCACCTTCTATGACAGTCGCTTTGTTCCATATCAAAGTGTCATACTTTTCAAGTTATCTGGACAAATAAAAAACATGTGTAAGTGGCGGGGGTCGGGGAGCTGAAGGAGGGAATAAACTCCTCCAGTAAAAGTCTGGTTAGTAAATATTTTATACTGTAGAAGCCACAGTCTCCTGTCAACACCACGGAGATTTACAGCTGGGCAGGAAAAGCAGCCACAGATCATAATGTAAATGAGTGGACATGGCCAAGGGCTAATTAAACTTTATCAAAACAAAAAGCAAGCAGGCAGCTGGACGCTGGTGGCTCACACCTGTCACCCTAGCTAACTCAGGAGGCTGAGCTTTGAGGACTGAGTTTCCAAGCCAGGCTGGGCAAACAAATCTGAGAGACTCTCATCTCCAGCTGACTAGCAAAAAGCTGGAAGTGAAGGCGTGGTTCAAGCAGCAGAAGGCCAGGTTGGAGTGAAAAAGTGAAGAGACAGCGTCCAGGCCCTGATTTCAAGGCCTGGTACTGACACAAAAACAAAACAAAACATCCTAGCAGCCATGTGGGGCCCACAAGCTGCATAGATCATCAACCCCTGGTATAGAAGACTCACCAAAAGAAGAAACCTGCACACACACACACACACACACACACACACACACACATCACAAAAGCCAGAGTATCAGGATGGTGGAACAAAAACAACAGAAGTTTCTTTTAATATGAGACTGTTCCTTTCACAATGAGTACAAATGAGTTCTTGCGAGAGTCCACGAGCTGTCCTGGGACTTGGATCCTGGGGACTGACTTCAGTTCTCACTTCCTTTGCTTAGGATCGAGCTCTTCCGGGTCCCCAGAGCCTTTCCCACATCACAGCCCCAGCCACAGGTTCTTGTGGGAGGAGGGCCTCTGCAAAGGCTCTAGGCCTCCCTTGGGGTGGAGCCCCGGGAAAAGCAGAGGCAGGATCACTGTGCTTACTTATTGGTGTCCTCCTTTCTTCCCATCATAATCAAAATGGGTGGACCACATAACCATCACAGGTAAAGCCCTGGGTGCAAATCCACAGGAAAATAGATTGGCTGGTCTTGTGGCATTTTTCCGTGTTCATTATGGACGTAAATGTGAGTCTTAATGACATCATGTATGTTCCATTCATGTCTGGTCTACGTTGGGTTAAAATTAAAAAATAAAAAACAACTAAAGACAGAAAGGAGCTGAACACAACTTATTTGAACAAGGCATGACCACGTGATTTTCTACCTCTCCGTTTTCTTTTACAAAGATGGAAAGTTTAAGCAGGGCACCGGTGGCTCACACCTATCATCCTTGCTACTCAGTAGGCTGAGATTTGAGGGTCCTGATTCAAAGCTAGCCCAGATAGGAAAGTCTATGAGAGTCTTACCTCCAGCTAACCATCAATAAGCCAAAAGTGAAGCCGGGTGCTCGTGGCTCACACCTATGATCCTAGCTACTCAAGAGGCTAGGATCTGAGTATCCTGGTTTGAAGCCAGCCTCAGCAGAAATGTCCCTGTGAGACTCTTGCCTCCAATTAACCACTCAACAACCAGCAGTGGAGCTGTGGCTCAAAGTGGTAGAGTGTTAGCCTTGAGCACAGACAGGCTCAGGGATAGCACCCAGGCCCTGACAAAAAGAGGTGGAGAAGTGGCTCAAGTAGTAGTGTACCAATCTTCAGTGAAAAAACTAAAGGACAGGGCCCAGGCCCTGAGTTCAAGCTCCAGTACACACGTGCATGCATGCACACACACACAGAGATACACACAATATCTCAAGGACTCAATACAACTGGGTAGAACAGATTACTTGTTGACTGCTCAAGTGTGTGTTGTTTTGTAAATAAAATCTAGTAGTGCCCATGTTATGAAGTTGCTATTTATCCACAACTGCTGGCATCAAAACAAGTGAGGCATATAGGCTGATATTATGTATCATGGGCCTTAAAAATATTGCTGTAAGCCAGGTGCTTATAAACCTGTCTTCCTGGCTACTTATGAGGCTGAGATCTGCAGACCCCAGTTCAAAAGCCATCTTGACGAAGTCCATGGGACTCTAATCTCCAGGGAACCACCAAAATCTGAAAGTGAAGCCCTGGCTCAAGTGGTGGAGCACCAGCCTCCAGCAAACAAGCTCAGGGATAGTGCCCAGGCCCCGAGTTCAAGCTCCAGTACTGGCACAAAGGGAAAGAAAGAAAAAAAAAAGATGTTTACTATCTAGGAACCCAGAAAGAGAAGGGGACTGTGTTCTGAAAATCAAAATGTAATGAGGAGTTGAAGGCGTGGCTCTGTTGGTAGAGCACTAGCTAATGAGTGAAAGTGTTAGGTAAAGAGTTCAAGTCCCAGTCTCTGACTTTAAAAACAAAAAGGAAAAGGAGGAGGATTAATACAAAGATGGCATTGTCACTGATAACAAATGAGTAAGGTGCGCCTCTTTTGAATATGTATTGTTACATGTGACATGATAGTATATATGTGTGTGTATAATACATTGTACATATATATATATATACTATTATATGTCATGCTGACCCCAAGGGTCACTGCCCATCACTGGCAAGTCACAGCCCCCGCCCTTTGGAGAGACGTTTCATGACTTAACCCAAAGTCATTCAACCTGAGACAGCCCGGCTCCGCTCTTAACTGGCAAGCCCCCATCTTGTCTGTGGGTCTGTCTCCACCGGGCCTCCGAGTCCTCATTTATAACCCCGAGGGCCTCCTCCTCCCCCGGGATCAGGCCTCACCCCACCCCGCCCTCCCGGCCGGGCCCCCGACGTTAAAGGAACTCAATCAAAACCAGATTTCCCCCTCGGCGGCGGCTGAGCTTCCCCGAGACGGCCGCGAGGGGGCGCGCGGGGCGCGGGGCGCGGGGCGCGGGGCGCGGGCGGGGCAGGGAGGGCCGCGGGCCCGCGGGGCGAGGGGGCCATTCCTTGGCTCCGTGGGGGAGGGGGAGGGGCAGGGGGAGGGGGAGGGAGGGGAGTGGCCAAGGCCTCTGCACACACCCAGGCTCCTCCGATCCGATCCGATCCGATCCGATCCACTGGCTGCCGCTGCCGTGGGGACGCGCGCTTCCCCCCCACCGGGGCGATGGCCGCCCTGGCGTCGGGACACGGGCGGCCTGTGCCTGGCATGGGAAGTGAGTCCTCTCCCCAGCTGGGCCTCCCTCCCTCCCTGGCAGGTTTTGTGTGCGCTGCCAGCCTGCTTCCTTCTGGATGGTTCTTCTCGCCCTCAACCCCCACCCCTCCACCCCACATCAGCCTCCCGAAGGCGGAGAGCGCGGGGAGCGGGGCGGGGAGGGGGGGGCTGTGGAGAGTGAGGCCCCCCCCCACTCCCTGCGTGGCCTTCGCCCCTCCACACCGGGGACAGCCCTGCCGAGCCCCGCGCGCCGCCCCCGGCGTCCCCCCGGCCCCCCGTGCCCCGCCCCACGTGGCCCCCCACGCCCGTCCCGTGCCCTCCCCACCCCGCATGGCTCCCCCGGCCCCACGGGCCCCTCGCTGCCAGGGAGCCGGGCACCCGGGGCTCAGGCCTGTCATCCCAGCCCCTCAGGAGGCTGAGATCTGAGGATCGAGTTCCAAACCAGCCCTGGCCGACTTTTACCTTCCACGAAGCCAGAAGTGGGGGCGCGGCTGGGGCGGGGGTGGGGGGGGTGGTAGGGCGGCAGCCTTGAGAGAAAAGCGAAGTAAAGGGAGGCCAGCAACAGCTCAACCAAGGGGAGCCCTCGAAGAAGATCCCCCGCGTGCCATTCCCTTCTCTTTTCGGGGAGGGGGGCGGAGAAAAAAGCCACTTACGCCACGCATGCGGAACGTATATCTACACTGCGCATGCTCAGACGTGGGCGCGTCACACTGCGCAGGCTCAGAAAGGCACGCCTTACACTGCGCATGCTCAGACGTGGGCGCGTCACACCGCGCAGGCTCAGAAAGGCACGCCTTACACTGCGCATGCTCAGACGTGGGCGCGTCACACCGCGCAGGCTCAGAAAGGCACATCTGATGCGGTATACCTGTCAACTGCGCATGCTCAGAAATACACCTGCTGCATGAGCTTTTCTGTAGGGATCCCTGGTTTCCTCCCCTCCCCATGGAGGCCCCTTGCTTTCTGTGTTCGGGAGAGCGCTGCTTTGCGGTAACCCCAGGGGCTCCTTGCTCCCTGCAAGTAATAATGCTTTCTACACCTTCTATCTCCTGGGTGGAATTCGTTGGCCTTTGTCCTGGCTAAGATGCAAGATGGACGGACACTCTACCACAGTACCCCTTCCGGCTTTTTCTGTGTATGTGGTGCTGAGGAATCGAACCAGGGCTCCATGCATGCTCGGCAAGCACTGTACCGCTAAGCCACACTCCCAGGCCCCATCTCCTCTCTTGACTGCAGGTGCTCGAAGCTCCAGGCAGCAGTTCTGCAGTAAAGGAAAGGTGGCCTTCACAAAGCATCAGTACTGTGCCAGATGGGACTTAGGCCTTGCAGGTCCTGGGATGGAGGATGTCAAGGCGGGTCTTCCAAGGCAGAGAGCTGCCTCTGATTGGTCAGAGCGGATGAGGTACTTATCCTAGATTGACAGCTACAGAAGAAACAAGAAGCCTGGAAGTCACTCTTGGCTAGAAAGCTCTGTGTCCTAGAATAAGAAATTCGTGCAGGCTTAACCCTCAAGGGTATTTCTGGAACATTGAACAGAGGTGTTTGTGTTTGTTTGTTTGCTTTCCTGTCTGCATTTAGCGCAGTAACAGAGAACTCTTCAGCTTCACACTAGCTAAGCAGTCCCTGCATCTTCAGACCCAAGTCCAACCCGACTGGCAAAAACAAACAAACAAACAAAAAACCCAGCACAGATGGTCCTGGCATCCTGTCTGTTTATGACTGTTTTTCACTCGTGGGTGATTGTTTTCCAGTAGATAGTCTTAGGGAGACATGAGAAAAGCAAAGCCCAAGAGTCACCCGTGGTCAGAATATCTATTTGCCTCTATGGATCATTCTCTTGTGGGTTCTGACCCAGAACCTGGCTCAAGAATGAGACAAAGCTTGGTTCTGATTCTAACCACTGTATTCATCACCAAGTGGCCATCGGTCCCCTGGGGAGCTGGTTGTCTTCATGCTTTGTGGGAGATTTGGATAGGATGGTAATTTGGGGCAGGACTTAAGCAATGGGAGGTAGAAGAAGGGTTTTGTTCTGAGCTTCTGAAGCTTAAATGATAGTGTGGAACTAAACACTGAAAAGGGATTTCTTGACTCTGTGTGTGTGTGTGTGTGTGTGTGTGCATGTATCAGTAGTGGACTTAAACTCAGGGCCTGGGTGTTGTTCCTAGTTTGTCACTCAAGGCTGGCACTCCACCCAACAATTCCACTTCTGGCTTTTTGGTGGTTAATTGGAGGTAAGAGTCTCATGGACTTCCTTGCCCAGGCTGGCTTCGAACCACAATACTCAGATTTCAGCTTCCTGAGGAGCTAGGATTATGAGCCTGAGCTACTGGTGTCCAGCTTAGCTGTTCATTTTTTGGGTTTGATTTTAATAGTGACTAAATATTCTTCTTTCTCAGTCACATGGCAATACTCCCTTTGTAGATGTCATTCTTTTATACAAATCTCTCAGGGGGGCTGGGAAGATGGCTTGGTGGTAGGTAGAGTGTTTGCCTAGCATGCATGAGGTCCTGGGTTCAATTCCTTGGTACCACATAAAAAAATAAATAAAGCTAAAGAAAATCTCTTTAAAAAAATCTCTCTCAGAGGAAGCCTGGTACTGGTGGCTCATGCCTGAAGCTGAGATCTGAGGATCCACTTCAAAGGCAGCCCAGACAGACAACTCTGAGCAGTTCACATCTCCAACTAGTGAGCAAAACAAACTAACAAAGAAACAAAAAAACACCAAAACAGAAGTAGACCCATGACTTAAATGGTAGAGAACCAGCCTGGAGAAATAAAAGAAAGCCAAGGAAGAGCACAGGGCTCTGAGTTCAAACCCCAGTATCTCCCCCCACCACCACCTTTCTCTTTCTGTGTGTGTCTGTTCATCTGTCTGTCTGTCTCTCTCTCTCTCTCACACACACACACACACACACACACACAAATTCAAAAAGACCTTATTGCCAGGTGGCTCACACCGGTCATCCTAGCTACTCAGGAGGCTGAGATTTGAGGATTGTGGTTCAAAGCCAGCCTGGGCAGAAAAAGTCTATGAGACTCTTATCTGCAATGAATCACTCAAAAGCCAAAAGTTTCACTGCAGCTCAAAGGGCAGAGCGCTAGACTTGAGCACAAAGAGACTCAGGGACAGTGCCCAGGCCCCGAGTTCAAGTCCCACAATTGACAAAAAAAAAAACAAAACCTCCCCTGTGCTCTCCACAGCTTGCTTTCTCTAGAGCAGAGCGCTGGATAAACAATACAGCATGGAACCAACTACAGGGGAAGAGAAGCCTTGGAGAATTAATTCGGCAAAGGGATCAGCAAGGTGGGTGATAGAGCTAGTTCTTGGGAGGGATGATAGAGCCACTGCTTGGTTGGGGGGGGGGGGTGATAAAGCTGCCACATAAGAAAACAGTGGGTAGGAATTTGCAAATTAGAGAGGATGCTGTGGGGTGGGGGGGGTGTATACAGTGACACCCCAGTGTTTCAGGACTGGTGATGCCCAACCCCTCCGGAGGTTGAGGAAGATGCAGGTCAGGACCCAGGCCAGAGCAAAGGTGACAGCCAGTCTCCCAGCCATGGCGCCCCCACGGGGGTGGCTAACTCTAGCTGTTGGTCTTCAGAGAACCCTTCAAGGAGATGGGGAAGCTGCAGGCCCAGTAGCCCAGGAGGGAGAGGGAAAGGGAAACAGGACCGGCCTTACACATTTCCTACCATTTCCCAAACTCCTCTGACACCCAAGCCAAGCTGTTCCCACTTACAAGTCTTGAGCTGGAGTCTGGGAGAGGGGGCTCTCCACACTGAGGCCCGGGGTGGGGCGTCACTGTGATTTACACGCCATAAACTTTGCGAGTTTTATTCCCCTCCACGGGTCTGATATTAAACAGGCTCTGGAGGCAGCCGCCGGTGAGTGGTGGCTTTTCTTGGCAGCCCAGTTACCCTGAGAACAATAAAACAAAGGGTTCAAGTACAGCCCAAGGGGGTCTGTGAAAATCTAGATATCTACCCCTGCATCTTTGAGACTAAAAACATGGAGGCGCAGACACCCCACCCCCACCCCCAGCTCACCTAGAGTAATACTGATGCAACCCAGCGTGGACCTGTGGCTTTTATTTTTCTGCCAGTCCTGGGGCTTGAACTCAGGGCCTGGGCACCGTCCCTGAGCTTCTTTTGCTCCAGGCTCGCACTCTACCACTTGAGCCACAGCGCCACTTCTGGCTTATTCTGTGGATGTGGTGCTGAGGAATCGAACCCAGGGCTTCGTGCTTGCAAGGCAAGCACTCTACCACTAGGCCACACTCCCAGCCTACCTGTGGCTTCTTAAAGCAAGAAACTTGTAGATGCAATGGAGAAGGCACAAAGTGGGGAAGTAACAGAGAGGGGGAACAAAGTTCACAGTCCACAGTTTTCTGTGGCTCTGACAATATACCAGAGGCTGCAGATTTTATCAAGGGAAAAAAAAGAAATATTACTTAGTCACCATTTGGGAGGCTGAATACCCAAGAGCAGACAGCCATGTGTGAGCCTCGGTGGGCTATGTGGCCCATGGGGTCCTGTGGAGCCTGAGGAAGGGAGAAAGCCCTGTAAGATGGGGAGTCATAGGTGGCAGATGGTACGCGTGAGCTTGCCGTGCCAATCAGGAGAACTGAGATACTCGCTCCGAGTGACTGTCATTAATCCTCTCTGAAGACAGCGATCCCACTAATCTGATTGCCTCCCATGAATCCCAGGCTCTGAGAGAACCTACCATCCCCCACGCTGCCACATCGGGCACCAAGCTTTCCACAATGGGCCTGTGGGGGCAGATACTGAAATCACATCTCTACCCACATGACCCTGAAAGGGAGAGAACCTTCAAGAAGGCAGAATGAGGGCTGGGAATGTAGCTTGGTGGTAGAGTGCTTGCCTAGCATGCACGAAGCCCTGGGTTTGATTCCTCAGTACCATATAAACAGAAAAGGCCAGAAGTGGCACTGTGGCTCAAGTGGTAGAGTGCTAGCTTTGAACAAAAAGAAGCTCAGGGACAGCACCCAGGCCCTAAGTCCAAGCCAGAAGAAGAAGAAAGAGGAGGAGGAGGAGGAAAAGGAGGAGGAGGAGGAGGAGGAGGAGGAGGAGGAGGAGGAGGAGGAGGAGGAGGAGGAGGAGGAAAGAAGAGAATTACTGGATTACTGGAACTAGAGCTATGGCTCAAGGTGTCCAGCACTAGCCTTGAGCAGAAAAGCAAGAGCTTAAGGCCCTAAGTTCAAGTCCCAGTATCAGAACAACAACAACAACAACAAAGTGCTAGCTATCTTTGGCCACGAACCAGTGGCTCACACCTATAATCCTAGATCCAAGGAGGCTAAGATCTAAGGATTAAGGTTCAAAGTTATCTCAGGCAGGAAAATCTGTGATGCTCTTACTTCCAATTAACCAGCCAAAAGCTAGAAGTGAGCCAGGCTTCAGTAGCTAGTTCAAACCCCACAACTGGGGAAAAAAAAGACCTGGTTTTTATTGGAATCTTTCTGAAGACAAAACAAGGAAGGATGAAGGTTCTTAGATTCCCAAAACCACATCTTCTAAAAGTCCTATCCCAGCCATGGGGGTGGGGTGGGGTGGGGATGTCGCCCAGTGGTAGAGCTCTTGCCTAGCACATGCAAAAGCCCTAGGTTCAATCCTAGCATTGCACAAATAGCCAAATATCAGGAGGCTGAGATCTGAGGATCACAGTTCCAAGCAGTCTGACCAGGAAAATCTATGAGACTCTTTACCTCCAGTTCACCACCAAAAAAGACACGAAGCAGAGCTGTGGCTCAAATGGCAGAGTGCTAGCGTTGAGTGAAAAAGCTCAGGGACAGCACCTAGAACCTGAGTTCAAGCCCCAGGATCAGCACAAAATAAGTAAATAAAATTAAAAATGACATGAATATCTCTAGCCATCCTTCTATCTTCTGTCCAACACTTCTACTGATGTTTCTCAAAGTCTGAGATTTCTCTCCTGGTCTAATTCTCTGGCATCCCCCCACTATCCTGTCTCCTGCTTAATCGTTCAAATTCCCTCCTCCCCTTTCTTTTCCTCCTTGAAAAAGAGATTTCAAAGGAGACACTGACAGGAGTATTTAACACATTGAAAACCATCCCCGACGACACCCAGGCATTTCCGGGATACCTCTAGAGAATCCCATTTCCTAGAAATCCATTTTATTTTGGTTTATAAACCTGTCATCACCAAATAAGACTTGCAATGAAAAAGGAAATCCAAACCAAGCCAATTTTTTCCTTCAAAATAATTTTGAGCTGGAGACATAGCCCATTGGCAAAGCTTATTCTCTTTCTGGTCCAGGCTTGCAGAAGGAAACACAAACCGTTATAATATGGGACACTCAACAATGAACTGACCAGACAAACACTGAATTCCAATGGACACTGGTGGCTCAGGCCTGTCATCCCAGCTACTCAGGAGGCTGAGATCTGAGGTTGCAGTTTGAAGCCAGCCCAGGGAAGAATAGCCCATGTGACTCTTATCTGTAATAAACCACTCCAAAAAGGCCAGAAGTGATGGTAGAGCACAAAAGAAAAGAAGCTCGGAGACAGCACCCAGGCACTGAGTTCAAGCCCCACGACCAGCAAAAACAAAAGCAAAATAAAAAAAGGGAACTATATGTAACTTGAGGGTAAGGATGAGAGGGGGGTAAATGAGGGAAAATGAAGGAAGAAGTGACATTGGCTTAGAAGCATTAGCCTGCCTCATAACCTGACTTATGGAAGTGTAACCCCTTTATGCAGCAAATTACTAACAGCAATAGTAGTAAAAAGAAAAGGAGAGGAGGAGACGGATGGGAGAGGAGGAGAAGTGAGGAAGAAGAGGAGGAGGGAAAAGGATGACGAGGAGCCTAGAGGAAGAGGGACAGGAGGGGAAGAGAGAAAAGAGGAGGAAGAAGGAGAGGAGGAGGAAGGGGAGGAGAAAGAGGGAGAAGAAGAGAAGGACAGGAGGAGGAGGAGATAGAAAAGAAGAGGAGGAGGAAGGAGGGAGGAGGAGGACAGGAGGGAAAAGAAGTGGAGGAGAAAGAAGGGAAATGGAGGAGGGGGAGGAAGAAGAGAGAGGGAACTGGAGAAAGAGGAGGGCTGGGAAGAGGAGAGAGAAAGGGGGAGGGAGAGAGGGAGGGAAAGAGGATGGGTTGATTTCTCCACCAATTAAAGCATTTAAAATTCAGGAGACGCATGGAAGGAAAACTGGGTAAGTTTCCTCAAAGGCAAAGGAAAACAGGGAAAGAGATTCTCCATAGGGCGAGGCCCAAAGAAGTGTCCAGTGGAGCGAGTGCTGGAGGGCGGGCTTGCAGTAGGGGTCAAGTCCTTGTCCCCGCCCCTGGGCTCTGAGCTGATTGGTGGAGAGCTGGTGCCTGTGCCACCCCAGCTCTTTTGATTGGTTATGTGGACACTCTGGACCTTATAGGATGAAGTGTTTGAGAGGGAGCCCAGAGCATTATGGGAAGGAGAACACTGCTTGAGCTGGAGCCTAGGGCTTTATGGGAAGAAATGTCTGAATGGGAGCCCAAGGCATTGTGGGAAAAAGAATTGTTTGAACAGAAGCCCAGGGCATTATGGGAAGGAAAACTGCTTGAGCAGGAGCCTAGGGCATTATGGGAAGAAGTGTTCACACAAGAGCCCAGTCATTATGGGCAAAAGAATTGTTTGAGCAGGATCCCAGAGCATTATGGGAACAGTTGTTTGAATAGGAGCCCAGGGCATTATGGGAAGACGTCACACCATGATGACCCACATGTTACGTCCACCATTTTTATCCTTATCTACCTGAAGAGGCCTAACTTTCTATCCTTGTCAGATGGCTTTGCACACATGCACACGCGAGGGCATGCACGCGAGCGTGCACACACACACACACAGAGGGCAGCCATTCTGACCCTGGCTCTGCCACTCACAGACAGGATCCTCTTTGTAATGACCATCTTGGAGCCTCAGATTATCTGTCTGGTAAACAGCAAGAGAAAAGCCAAGGAAAACACCAATGTCTGCAAGTCTATAGGGAATCCAACTATTCAAAGGTGGGGGAGAGGGGCTGGGAATATGGCCTAGTGGCAAGAGTGCTTGCCTCGTATACATGAGGCCCTGGGTTCAATTCCCCAGCACCACATATACAGAAAACGGCCAGAAGTGGCGCTGTGGCTCAAGTGGCAGAGTGCTAGCCTTGAGCAAAAAGAAGCCAGGGACAGTGCTCAGGCCCTGAGTTCAAGGCCCAGAACTGGCCAAAAAAAAAAAAAGATGGGGGAGAGGAACAGCCCTGCCTGCCCTGGGGGTGAAGAGGAGGCTCCCACACAATGGAAAGAAGCTAGGGGTGAGTGCCTTCATCTTCCTTTACCCCTAACAGTAGCGGTGCTGCAAATCAATTCTTAGTCCTCAGTTCCCATAGTAGGTGCTGAAGTAGGAGACATCGTTGTTAACAGTGTTCCCGACTTCTTTGTGTCTCTAAGAAATGTAGGAGTCTCTGAGAATGAAGGCACTTAACTTTCTCACCGTGTGTGTGTGTGTGTGTGTGTGTGTGTGTGTGTGTGTGTGTGTACTGGGGCTTGAACTCAGGGCCTAGTTCCCATCCCTTAGCTTGCTCCTCTGTCGGTTGGTGCTCTACCATTTGAACCACAGCTCCACTTCTGGCTTTTTGCCAGTTAATGAGAGATAAGTTTCACCTAGATAAGACTTTCTTGCCTAGGTTAGCTTCCAGTTGCAATCCTCAGATCTCAACCTCTAGGATGACAGGTGTGATAGCAGCGCCCAGCTCTAACTTCTTAAAATTAAGGTGTCTTTTCATACACTTCAAGTATAAATGAACATCTCGCCTCAAGGTGGTCCCAGGGTTCCCCCCGTACACCCCACCATTGCCTACTGAAAGGAACTCAAAGAGAATCATGGGAATGTGGGCCCTGTATAACCACCCAGATCATCCAATGAAATCAATGAAATAACTCAGCATGCATGCTGACCTTGCTTTTCTAAATCCTTTCTCCATGCCTGGCCTTTCACCCACTTTGGCTTGTGAATGCTTCAAGACATGAACACTAAGCCAAGCATTCGTAGCTCACGCCTGACACCCTAGCTACTCAGCTGGTTGAGATCTGAGGATCAACGTTCCAGGCCCTGAGTTCAAGCCCCAGGACCAGCGATAGATAGATAGATAGATAGATAGATAGATAGATAGATAGATAGATCGATGATAGGCAGATAGATAAGCAGGTAGATACAGATATAACAACGCTAACATTTTACCTATAGTATAAGCTTTCATTTTTTAGACCCTCCCCTACCCGTTCTGGCTGGCCTCCATCTCTGGCTCCTCCAGCTTCAACTTCCCAAGAGCTGGGATTATAAGTATGCGCTACTACACTGGGTGCTAGGCATTTGTTTATTTTAGCTTGGTTCTGGGACTTGTTTAATTTGTCTCAGACTGGATATGGCCAAGGAAACACCCTCCTCCCTCCCCTCCTTACCCCCACTGGATTGCCAAGCAATTCACCACCCTGGGCAAACATCCCTAAGGATCTCAGAGTGAGCAGAGCAAAATGGGGGAGGGGGGGTCAGCCCTGCACCTGACAGTCCACCCCCCCCCCTCCCGGGGCCTAGCTAACAAAAGGCCTCCGTGAAATGGGAAAGTGGGAGGAGGTGGGGGGGGCTGGGCCAGGCTTGTCCCCAGGGTGAACCCAGCCTCCCTGGGCCCAGCTGATGGCCAGGCACGGGGAGGGAGGGGGGGGGGGGTGCAGCCCTTCTTCCCCGGGCCTTTCAAGAGGAGGGCGTGATTGTGTGGATTTCACAGTCTGAGCCTGCTGAAAGGGAGAGAATGGAGTCTCCCTCACGCTCTTTTCAGGAAGGCCGAGCTGCGATTTCGCCTGGCATTGACAGCCTCTAAAGCTTTTGTGCGTGGGCCACAAGCCCTGGCCAGGGACGGCCTTTTACAGTGCCAAATACAGTAATTACCGCGGGCCTGGGAACACTGGCCTGGCCCCGCCCACAGTGGCCACCTGAGGACTTGTTGACAACCCCGCCCTGTAGCCCAGCCCAGAGGGGACCCCCCCCCCAATTCCAGCTGCTGGCTGCTTGGCCAGGTGGCTGTCAGAATACACAGCCCCCTTTGCCCGGCCCCTCCCCCCCAACAAGAAGTGCTCATCAAACCCTAGCAACTGGGCTCCGTGGCTCCTGTCTGTAATCCCAGCTAATCCGAGAGCTGAGATTTGAGGATCCAGGTCTGAAACCAACCTTGTTCAGGCAAAAGCCAGAGGCTCTTATCTCATTAACCAGTAAAACAGAAAAAACAAAAACAACAGCCCGGATGCCACCCGTGGCTCATGCTTGTCGTCCTAGCTATGCAAGAGGCTGAGATCTGAGGATCTTGGATCAAAGCCCAGGCAGGAAAGTTCTGAGAGCCTCTTATCTCCCAATGAATCCCAGAAAAAGCTGGAAATGGTTCGGTGGCTCGAGTGGTAAAGTGCTAATCTTGAGCAAAAAAGCTAAGGGACAGTGTCCTGGCCCTGAGTTCAAGCCCTAGGACACGCACGCACATGCGTGCGCGCGGCGCGCGCGCACACACACACAAACACACACGCAAGCACCAAGCAATGTAGTCCAGGGATGAGGAGCAGGTGTAGAACACCCGGAAGAGATCTGTGATCTGATGGGAGGAATCTGATTCTCCAATTGGGCAGAAGGAAGGTGGGGGAGGAGGACTATAGATTTGCTCTATAGGAACTGCCAACGTGAGATTAAACATCATTGTCCTATTAAAAATCATCGTCACCGTTGCTATGATGATGAGGATTGTCCTTATTAATATTTTGGGAGAAGAGATGAAATCTGAAATTCAGCCCCGGTGCCTAGAAAGCTTGCCAACATTCTGTCTGTGGCTAAAGTTTCGAACGGTCTTTGTCATTCTGCCTGAGCTGGCTTAGAATACTTGGCCTGTTTTCATTACACACCCCCTCTCTTCAAATAATCCCCTCCCTGTATCCGAATATAATTTAGCTCCTGTCAACACTAACCAGCGGTGCTTCTTGATAGTTCCTGGTTGGTTTCTGAGTGAGTACTGGGGCTTGAACGCGGTGCCCTGTAATCTTGCTTGGCATTTGTTTATTTTTTTTTTTCACTTTGTTTCAGGCTGGGTGCTATACCACCGGAGCCAAAGTACTCCTTCTGGCTTTTATTTGGGGGTAGTTCATTGGGGATAACAGTCGCTCTGGTTTTGTCTGCCCCAGCTGGCTTTGAACCCTGATCCTCAGATCTCAGCCTCCCGAGTTATTAGAGTTACAGGGCCTGAGCCACAGGTGCTGGGCTTTGAACCTTTATCTTTAATAAAAGCTGACCTATGCGAAAGGGGGCTCTGGAAAAATAGTACAAAACGGGGTGAGGGGACCTCATTCCTTGTTCCTTTCCGTCTCTCAGCAGTGCTAATCCTATGTAGCTAATAGAAAGTTCCAAATGCTAAGCCCGTTTTTGTTGTTCTTGTTGTTGGTCTTAAGGCTTGAACTCAGGGCCTGGATGCTGTCTCTGAGCTCTTTCACTCAAGGTTGGCGCTCTACCACTCGCACCGCAGCGCCACTTCCGGTTTTCTGGAGGTTCATTGGAGATAAGACTCTCATACCAGAGGAGTGCCAGTGTTATTCTGGTTTTGCACACCTTTCTACCTTCTCCAGAATCCTGGCTATTAATTCCAGCCATGGGACTGTGTACAGGGAGGGCGAAGGGAGCAGAGCGGGGGAGAAAGGAAGGAGGGAGGCCAGCTAGAACTTGGTGGTTCACGCCTGTCATCCCGGTCACTCAGGAAGCTGAGAGGATTGCAGTTCAAAGCCAGCCTGGGCAGCCAAGTCTACGAGACTCTTATCTCCAATGAACCACCAGAAAACTGGAAGTGAGTGGCTCACCCCTGTCATCCTAGCTACTCACAAAGCAGAGATCTGAGGATTGTGGTTCAAAGCCAGCTCAGGCAGGAAACTCTGTAAGACTCGCATCTGCAATGAACCACCAGAAAAACCAGAAGTGGTGTTGTGTTTTAAAGTGATAGAGCTCTAGCCTTGAGCAAAAGAGCTCAGGGACAGTGCTCAGGCCCTGAGTTCAAGCCCCAGGGCTAGCAAAAAAAAAAAAAAAGTATTTAATGTTCTCAGTACAAATTGATTAAAACCCTGCCGTTCTAACCCCAATGTGGTGAAATCTCCTGCCCATCCCACCCCCCAGCCTGAGCCCCAGTTTCCGCTTTTAATTAACTTACTCATTCATTCCTTCATTTGTTCCTTCCTTCCTGCGTTCATTGGTTCCTGTGTGCGTGCCTGTTTAAGATGGCCTCCAACTCCCCAATGTCCCTACCCCAGCCGGGATTACAGGCATGCACTACAATGCCTGGCTTTGCGCCTCCGTTATTCCATGAGAAATGAACAGCATTTGGACTGGGCAGATGAATACCCAGACATCCTTTCTTTCCAGGCCCACACATGACTCACGGCCTCATCCGCAAGTTTCCATGGTGTGTCCAAATATCTTCGCATCCAGCCAGCCGTCCAACGTCTCTCACAGAGATTGTCTCTGACAAATTAATCTAGAGTCACGGATTCATTTAAATACAAAAGCTTTAATACACACACACACACACACACACACACACACACACACACACTTGGCTACTGTCATAAGAACTAAAGAGGTTAACAGACAAACACAGTGGGCTACAGAGAGAAGGACAGAGTTGGGGGGGCTCTCTGCCCAGGAACCCTCTAGGTATGCAACTCATCCGGGGCCTGCAATTCACTGCCTGCCCTAATATTTAAGTCCTGGGGGGGGGGGGGGAATAGGTGGGGGGGGAAGAGAGAGAGAGAGAGAGTAAAGGCTCAGTGTCTGTGTGGTTAAATACAGGTTTTCATTGTGGGGGGGGGGGGGAGAGGAATGAATAGCCATGATTTAATTTTGTTTTGGATGGATGATTCTCAATGCTTGTGGGAAGAATATTCTGGAGACTGAATCTTCCAGCCAGGGCACTCAGGGGTGGGAGAAGACATGGGTAGGACAGGCCTACTTCTCTTTTCAGAGGCTTCCAGAAAGATTCCTGGTGCTAGCTTGGCCTTCTGCCGCTGGGATTTTTTCTCCTTGGCACTTCTAATTCCTCAGAGGGTGACCTGCCACCATGTCCTATTCTAAGACAAGAGGAGGACAGACAGACTCACGGGGATAGAGCAGGGCAGGAGAAAGGCACTCATTGTAGAACTCTCCAGATCTCTTCTCAGGTTGATTTTGGAGTGGCTTAGTGTCTCCTCCAAAACTCTCTGGTTGAAACTTGAATTCTCCAGGCAGTAGGATGAAAAGATAGAGTCTCAGCCCCGTGCTGTGGCTCGCACTTGTCACCCTGCCTACTCAGGAGGCTTGAGATCGGAGGATCACGGTTCAAAGCCAGCCCGGGGAAGAAACCACCAAAAGCTGAAAATGGGAGATGTGGCTCAAGTGGTAGAGTGCTAGCCTGAAGGGAAAAAGATAGAGGGACAGTGCTTTGTCTCTGAGGCTGAGCTGGAGGACAGCCCCTCCTCCCTTGAACAGGTAAAGTCTTTCAGTTAGGCCATAGAGCTCTACCCTCATGGACAGAGAGCAGGGGTGTGACCTCCTTAGCCCCTCCCTCCCTCCTCCTCCCCAGCCAGTGGGGTCCCGGCAACAGAAGAGTCTTCAAGAGACACCCATAGGGCTGGGAAGGTGGCTTCGTGGTAGAGTGCTTGCCTAGCATGCATGAAGCCATTGGTTCGGTTCCTCAGTTCCACATCCACAGAAAAGCCAGAAGTGGCACTGTGGCTCAAGTGGCAGAGGGCTAGCCTTGAAGCTCAGGGACAGTGCTCAGGCTCGGAGTTCAAGCCCAGGACACACACACACACACACACACACACACACACACACACACACACACACACACACTACGAGAGATATCCACCCGCCATGCTTAAAATGGGCCTGAAACTTCTCAGCCTCAACAACTATAACAAATGCATCTCTATGTGATACCACCACTTATTATTTATTTTATTTTTCATCAGTCCTGGGGCTTGAAATCAGGGCCTGGGCACTGTCCCTGAGCTTTTGTGCTCAAGGCTAGCGCTCTACCATGCTGAGCCACAGCTATACTTCCAGCTTTTTGGTGCTTCATTGGAGATAAAAGTCTCTGGGGGGCTGGGGATATGGCCTAGTGGCAAGAGTGCTTGCCTCGTATACATGAGGACCTGGGTTCGATTCCCCAGCACCACATATGCAGAAAATGGCCAGAAGTGGCGCTGTGGCTCAAGTGGCAGAGTGCTAGCCTTGAGCAAAAAGAAGCCAGGGACAGTGCTCAGGCCCTGAGTCCAAGCCCCAGGACTGGCCAAAAAAAAAAAAGTCTCTGGGGACTTTCCTGCCTGGGCTGGCTTTGAACCATGATCCTCAGATCTCAGCCTCCTGAGTAGCTAGAAGGACAGGTATGAGCCACCAGCGCCTGGCTTTCTGAAATTCTCTAAATAGCCAAATGAATGGGAAAGTGACACAATAAAACGTCAGGCCCCAGCTTCACAAAGCCCTCTTTGTCCTTCTTATGTGACATCGAGTCATTTTTCACTTGAATTTACACTCACATTTCATAAGCTCCCAGCAAAACAGCCTGCTATAACACACACACACACACACACACACACACACGAGCGATGAAAGTCTTGATAAGGAGAATGCATTCTGCCCATGGAACTTGAACGCTCGACTCTGATAAATACAAGATGGGCAGACTTTGGGTGGCGTTTTATTTTTTTTTTTAATTTTTTTTTGAAGTTTACAGTCTATGACTTACTAAGGCTTGCCATGGAAACCTGATTTCTTTACCCTATCCCTGAAAACTGAGGTTTATTGCACCCCAACTCTGGGGGCTGTGATCTGGCATTGTGTCCTCTGAAAGGATGTGGGACTGTAAACCCCCAAAGAGACATCATAATAGAGTGGAGTTCAGCCCAGGAGGAATGGCACCTTTTTATTCTGAAATGAGGCCTTTCCTCTCTGGCCACATTTTCCCAGTGTTCTGTTATGTGGGACCCCTAGAGAAGTCTGGAGATGGGATAGGAAGAGGAAATTGCACCTCAACTCTGCTTCTGGACAAAAGTAGAGACCACAAGCCCATATTACCTTAAGAGAAAACTGAGACTTGGAAGACAAGGGGAAATCGTCCAGCTGAGCTGAGTAGCGCATGCCTATAGTCCCAGCTACTGGGAAGGGTGAGTGGATTGGAAGATCGGCTGAGCCCCATGGTGCATGGCCAGCCGGGGTGAGCTACCAGAACCTGTAGGAGACAGAAAACAAGATGAAAAAAGAAAGGAGGGCAAAGAGATGGAGGAGAAGACCAAAGGGGTGACATTGATCATGAGACACTGAATTCATAAATGGACAATGTCGCTCCTTCGTACAACTGCTGAAAGATCATTTAAAAATTAAAAAGAAAAGAGGAAGCTGAGCCCAGGTGGCTCACGCCTGTCATCCTAACTACTCAGGAGGCTGAGATCTGAGGATCGAGGTTCAAAGCCAGCCTGGGCAGGAAAGTCTGTGAGACTCCTATCACCGATGAACCAGCAAAAAAAAAAAAAAAAACAGGAAATGGCATTGTGGCTCAAGTTGTAGAGATCTAACCTTGAGCAAAAGAAGCTCAGGGACAGTGCCCAGGTCCAGAGTTCAAGCCCCAGGACTGACATAAGAAAAAAAAGGGAAAGGAAAGGAAAGAAAGGAAGGAAGGGAGGGAGGGAGGAAGGGAGGGAGGGAGGGAGGGAGGGAGGGAGCGAGGGAGGGAGGGAGGGAAGGAAGAGAGGGGAAGGGAAAAAAATGAAGGAAGGCAAGAAGGAAGGAAGGGAAAAAAGAGAAGGAAAGGGAAGAAAAGGAAGGAAGGGAGGAAAGAAGGGAAGCTAAAGAGGAAAAGAAGGGGGGAGGAGGAGGAGGAAAAAGAAGAGGAAGAAGGAGGAGGAGGAGGAAGAGGAGGAAGAAGGAGGAGGAGGAGGAGGAGAAGGGGGAGGGGAGGGGAAGGGGGAGAAGGGTGATTTCTCTCTTCCTACCCTGGCGCCCGGTCGGGTAGGAGGGCGGGCTGTATGGAGCTTTGGTTCCTGAAGCCATGGTTGGGCTATGGAGGCTGCACTCTAGGTGGGCTCCCCTCTGTTTGGGGGTTGGGGATGTTGGGGTGGGCCCTGTTCCCGCCCTTCCTGGCCTGGACACCCAGAGGACGGGGTGCACCTGCTCTGTGTCTGGAGACCCAGCCGGTTGGGGTCAAGGCTGGGTTTTAGGTCTCACCAGGGTCCAATCACCCCAGATTTGAACTGAACCCGACAGGCCTCCCCATCCATCTTGCCAAGTGCAATTCGTTTTTATGGTGTCGTGAACCAAATCAACTTTTTAAAAGTTTCAACTCCTGGCAAATTGGCCCACTTACTAAAACTCATTTTTAGAAAGTCAATCAATCAATTGACCAAATGCAGAGTTTTTCCAGGAATTAATATGTCATTTGGGGAAAATAGTTGCCTTCATTTATTCCACACATACTAGGCTTACTGAATACCTTCTGTGAACTATGCATTTGTATTACCTGGGTAATGGTGGGATTTGAACTCAGGGCCTCATGCTTGCTAGGCAGGCACTCTGCCCTTTGAGCCATAACCCCAAGGCCCGCTACCACCACTTTTTTTTAGCTTTCGTTATTTTTCAGACAATATAAGTATGTACCACGACACCCAGCTTGTTGATTGAGACAGGGTGTTCAATAACTTTCTGCTTGGGCTAGCCTTGAACCGTGATATTCCTCATCTTCCTCTTGGGTAGACAGGATTAAACGTGTGAGCTACCACACAGGGCACGTGGAACAGGAAAAAAAATTAAAAGGCCTCTGTGTTTTTCTCTCCTTCCTCTTTGGGAGACTTGATTTCTACTTAGTTGTCTGAGCTCTCTCATAGCAAAATGGAGCTCCATCAGTGGGCAGTTTGAACTTGAAACCAGCAACTCCGTTCCCTCAAGGGCGTAGGCAAAAGCCATTTATGTGGAGCAGAGTCTGCTGGGCTTAGAGATTGCTCTCATTGCCCAGCAAATATACTATAGGGCATGTTAAAAGATGAATTTTTTTTTTTTTTTTTACCAGTCCTGGGCCTTGGACTCAGGGCCTGAGCACTGTCCCTGGCTTCTTTTTTGCTCAAGGCTAGCACTCTGCCACTTGAGTCACAGCGCCACTTCTGGCCATTTTCTGTATATGTGGTGCTGGGGAATCGAACCTAGGGCTTCATGTATACGAGGCAAGCGCTCTTGCCACTTAGGCTCTATCCCCAGCCCCAAAAGATGAATTTTTAAAAAGCCACATTTTCCAGGAAAATCTTTTTATTCACACTTCTGCTTCTTTTTTTGGTCAGAACTGATACGTCAACTCAGGACCTGGGTGCTATCCCTTCACTTTTTCAGTCAAGGCTAATGCACTACCACTTGAGTCACAGCCCTACTTCGGCTTTTTGTTGGTTCAAGGGAAATAAACAGTCTCCCTGATTTGGCCTGCCTGGGCTGGCTTCCAAACACGATCCTCAGATCTCAGCCTCCTGAGCAGCTGGGACTACAGGCGTGACCCACTGGTGCTACCACTTGTACTTTCTGAACCTGGGAAAATGTTATTTGGTGAGATGAATTGTACGACAGACATATTCTTTTTTATTATCATGGAGTGTCTATAATAAGAAGGCTTACCATGAAGGACTCCAAACATTTGGGTGTCCAGACAGCCAAACATTTGGGTGGCCAGACGGCAGACTGTCTCTCTTTATTGTCATCGAAAGAGAAAAAAGGCTGCGATTTCATCTTATTCAGAAATCCAGTTTCTGCCACCTGCTTGCATCCAGATCTGCTGACGTGAACTAGAGATGTGGTTTTTAAAACCACATTTCTTTTGGGGGTTGGGAATGTGGCTTAGCAGTACAGTGCTGGCCTAGCATGCATGAAGCCCTGGGTTCGATTCCTTAGTACCCCATCAGCAGAAAAAGCCGGAAATGGTGCTGTGGCTCACGTGGTAGAGTGCTGGCCTTGAGCTGAAAAGCACAGGGACAGCTCCAAGGCCCAGAATTCAAGTCCCACAACCAGCCAAAACAACAGAAAAGAAACAAGAGGACCCCTAATTCCTGACAGTAGGCTTGCAGAATGAACCTGAGGGGTGGGGGTGGTGGGGATGGAGGAGGGGGGGCGGGCAGAACTAGAAAGAGGAGAGATGGATCCTGGCACCGAAGCTGAAGCCCAAGGATCACAGTTCAAAGCCAGCCTGAGCAGGAACAACCATGAGACTCTTCTCTCCAATGAATTGCCAAAAAGCAGCAAGTGGAACTGTGGCTCAAGTGGTAGAGCACCCGGCTTTGAGTAAAAGAAGCGCAGGCCCTGAGTTCAAACCCCAGGATCCACACAAAAAGAGAAAGACACCCAGAGAGAAGGGGCCGGGGAGGTCGGGCTGTGCCTCAGTCTCCCCTGGCTGCCTCTGGGAAGTGGGTGCTTCCTCCCCAGAGGGATCCCAAGTGAGCTTGTAGCATGAACCCTGAATGAGCCAGGACCTGGGCACCTAGCTAGGCTCCTGGCACCCCAGGAGCCGCCCCACCCTCCCCACCCTCCGCCTCTGGGCGGCACTCTTGCCTTGGTGCTGGCTTGCTGGGCTGGGCCATGGCCAGGTCTCCAGGGCTGGCTTGGTGGGGCGGGGGGGAGGGAGTCAGGCCTAACGCGCTTTACCTCCTCAGCCCCCCCCCCCCATTCCTAAATGTTCTGAACCCCCACCCACCCCCCAACTCCCCTCACCGAAGCAGAGAAGGTCCCAAGGTATCCGGGATGGTGGTGAGGGATGGGGATTGAGGGGCGGGAGCCGCGATGATCTGCTTGGTTGCTTCCCTGGGTGTTAAGGTGTAAGTTTAATGGGGGGGAGGGGGGAGGAGGGGGGCTTCGACCCCCTGGGCCAGCGGGAGCGGCCCCGGGGGTGTCAGGGCGCATTTATGGATGGCAGGTATTTGTGGAGTAATGGAGCGAGGCGGCCGGGGCCCCCGGGGGCGACAGTGGGGCCTCCGCGAGCAATTAAATGTGATTAGGCCTTAGACCTTGGGGAATCCAGCTGGGTGATGGATAGCCCGGGCTGCATTCCTGCAGAGACCCCCACCACCCCCCCCCTCACCTCCCGCGCCCCTCGACATCAAAGGGCTGGCCGGCAGGGAGAGGGGAGCGCAAGGCCACCACAGACCGACCCGTCGTCGGTCCCTCCTTCCGTCTAGCTCGCGGCTCCCACCCGTGCCAGAAGGGCGATCGGGTCCCGTGGTCCCCCTTCCTGAGCTGCTGAGCTGGGATCTGGGGCGCGCTCCCCCACCGTCCCCGCCCCCCCTCCCCCCAGGTGCAGCCCCCCCCACCCCCCCCCACCCCCGGGGAAGGGTGCGCACAGGGCCTGGGCACTGGTGAGGCTGGGGTGGGGGTGGGGGCCTCCAGCGGGGCAGCCCACTGCGGGAGCTTCACATGGAAAACACCTGGCATCCCAGCCACCCAGGAGGCTGAGCTTAGAGGATCCCAGTTCGAAGCTGGGCCGAGGGAAAGTCCATGAGACTCTTCATCTCCAAGGATCCAAGAAGCCGCCAAAAAGCTTGGAAGTGGAGCTGAAGGGACAGACAGCTCCCAGGCCTCGAGTTCAAGCCCCAGGACTGGCACAAGAAGTGAGAGGACAGAAGTGGCCCTGTGGCTCGAGTGGTAGAGCGCTAGCCTTGAGCTGAAGAGCTCAGGGTGGGGGCCCAGGCCCAGAGTTCAAATCCCACCACACACACACACACACACACACACACACACACACACACACACACACGAAGTGAGGGGAACAGAAAAATGGAGAGCCGAGAGAGAGAATTTTGAGAATCAGGATCCTGAAGATGAAAACAGAGCCTGGCCAGAGTCTCCTGGCTTGGGGTTCCCCCTCCCACCCCAAACACAAGGCCCAGACTCAAGCCTTCCCTTGAGGCCTGTTGAGCCCAGACATTGACCCTCCAGATTTTGACCTGGCTCAAGCATCCAGCGAAGCTCAAAGCTCATCCTCCACCCACTGGGGCTACCCCACTCCTAAGCTTGGCTCCCCCCTAAATCACAAGTGGACGTGTGTGAAGTGTGTTCAAGCCAGACACACACAGACCGGATCAACACAGCATGAAAGAAATCAGAGAGATCATGGTAGCATGAACTGGACTTAAAAAAAAAAAAAAGAGCCTCCCCCCAATATGCTTCAATATTAAAAAGAAAGCACTGTAGGAGCCCCAGACACTGTATTAATTAGCGCAGCCACCCATGAAAAGTTGGGTTTGGAGCGGGCATTCTTTTTTGCCTTGTGTGTGAAAAAAAAAAAAAAAAGAACTCAAGTGTAATAAACAATTGTTCAATTGGCTTATTGCCGCTGGTAAATTACATAGCATTAAAAAAATAATGCTTTTCATATTAGGCACTAATTAAAGGTTGGGACAGCTTTAAAACAAGAGAGGGAAAAGGAGGGAGGGGTGGGGGGGGGAATCAAAGAAAATATAAAAATGTTCTTTCAAGAGTTATAGGAGGTTAATAAAGTCTGTCTGTAAGTCTGAGCCTACTTTGCCCCTAGCTACAGCCAAACTGGAGCCACCACAATTGAGTCTCTATAAGATAATGATATTCCTTTCTCTGCTATTAAAAGCCTCCGAGTGCAAACTTAAAATGATTTATTTAATTTAGGAAATTATGAGGTGTAACTTCAAAGCCCAGGCCGTTAGTAATGGAAAAATACCAGGTTGGTGGTGGTTTTGGTTTTTTCTTTTTTGAAAAAAAAAATTATAATAATAATTGTGTGGAAGAGACATCAAAGTATTTCCAATCAACAAATGGTCCCTGTAAGTAAGGTCTGAAAGGAGGTAGATGGGAATTTGGATTTGATTATTACCAAACTCAAAAAAAAAAAAAAAAGGAAAAAAAAAAACCAATCTTATCAAGGAAAGATTTGAGATTTGGGCTGTCTAGTATTTTAGGGTGCTTTGAAGCCTGTAGGTAGGAGGGGAAGAGAGGCTGGGGGTTGGGGGGGGGCGGGGAAGGGGACTTAGGGAAGGGAAAGGTCTGGAAGGTATTGTTGTTTTTTGATTCTGTGCTTGTTTGTTCCTATTTCTAGCTAGTGGCTGCTAGCATCATTGAAACTTCCAATGGTTATTATTAATTATTGTTATTTTTTAACATAGGAGAGGGTCATCTAGGAGTAGGAGGCCGTGAGAGAGAGAGAGAGAGAGAGAGAGAGAGAGAGAGAGAGAGAGAGAGAGGGAGAGAGAGAGCGCCTCTTTTATAAATGGAGTTTATGCTTGTTTGAATCCCAACAGTGGAGTGGAGTGGAGCGGCCGGGCGCCCGTGGCCTCGCCAATCCGTAGCAAATGGGAGGCTTTTATCAGGAAGAATGGCGGGGGGGACTCCGCATTCCAGCAGACAGGCTGGGGTGTGGGTGTGGGGGGGGGTGTCCTTTTCCCCTGGGGTCAGGAAGATGTTTCTCCGCAGCACCTCTCAGTCTTACCCTGGGCGGCCTTCTCTGCCCAGCCTCCCCGGGTCCCCCCCCCCCCCAGGTCCCCCCCACACCGCCCAGCCCAGGCGACTGGCAGAGATCAGGATGTGAAGGGTGGGAGAACCCTAGACTGGAAGATGGACGCCAGAGGAGGATCCCCAAGTCTCCCGGCCCAGCTTCTGGGCTCCCCCTTGGGGTCTAGAGTCCCCCCCCCCACCCCCCACAATGGCCACAGTGGCCAGCTGGCTTCTCTGACTCAGTTTCCGGACTTGTGCAAGAGAAGGGGGGGGCGGGGTAACCTCGTTTCTTCTCATCAGGGGCTGAGGGGGGGGCGGTGGGGAACACCCCGCAGTGGAATTCTCTCCCTGCTGCCTTGTTTGTTCTTTTTTGGAACGTAAGGTTTTCTCGTCATTGTGAAGGTGTTGTATAGACAGGCTAGCATGTCATAAGTCAGGGAATGAGGACATTGCTTTGGGGGGGAGGGGGCTGGGGGGGGACAATGTCCCCCCTTTTCCTTTGCTATCCCTCAGTTTCCCCCTCCCGGTCCCTGCCCACAAGTCGCACAGTTCATTTTCTCCGTGGCGATGGCTGGATACACGGTGGCCGTTGCTTCGCCCTTCCTCCCTCCCTCCCCTTCTGCACCCCCTTTTTGTCGTTCCCCCCCCAAAGAGACACAAAAAGCAATCATAATAAAAAACGAACCCCAGGTTTCCTAAAGGGGCAGCAGAGCTGTCTTTGGGGGAGGTGTCATGAAAGATGGACGGGTAGGGGACCTGGCTGGAGGCCGCCCCGCCGCCCCCGGGCTGGCACTTGGGGTGCCCTCCCCCCACCCACCCCGTCCCATCCACGTAGCACTAAGCTTTGGTGACAGCCCCACTTCCAGGAACAGTAAGTAAGGCAGCACCCCGCAAAACCCCTCCCTGGCCTGCGCCCCGTTTCCCCTCCAACTTGATCACCCCAGGCGCCCCAGGAGCTAGCCGGCGCCAGGCTTGAACAACTCAGGTCAATCAAGGTTTGGGGTGCTGAGGGTCGCACCCCACCCCCACCCCCACCCCCACCCCCGCAGATTCCTTGAAATCTTATCCAACACGCAGCAGCAGCAGCCGCCGCGGTTCTCCGGATTGCGCGGGAGCTCTCCGAGCTGGAGCAAGCCGAGCCTCGACTTCCCCAGGCTGCGCCTCTGAGAGGCTCCCCATTCCCCCGAGGGGGGGGGTGTGCCCGCTCAGAGCACACGGGGTGAACTCACGGGGGACCCACCTTTTAGCAGCTGGTGAGAACACAAGGACGGATGGGGGTTTGGCCTTGGGAAAATCCCTCCCCGAAGAAGAAGTCCGAATTCCGGGCTGAGATTTGCGCTGGAGGCGGCGGGGGGGGGGGGGGGGGGCCGCAGGAATCTAGGGAGATGGCAGGAGGAAGGGGGGCACATTTGGGAAGGTCAGGGATCCCCCCCACCAACACCAACACCCCTCCCCTAAGCTCACCTCCAAGGGCGCAGACCCAGCTGGGAGCACGGATGGGGGGGTGAGGATAAACTTCAGATGCCTCTGGGGGAAAGGGACCCTAAGATTCTGGCTCCAGCGCCCCAGGTGGATGGGGTGCCCGGGGCAGGGCCCCTCCCTCCAATGCCAGGCTTTCTCTTTTCTAAAGTCATTGATTGGAGCTATCTTCCTCCAAATAAATCCTGAGTTACTTGTGACTTACTTTGTGCGCCAGAAAACTTGAGGTTCTGCTCGTCCTCACCCCCCCCCCCAGCCCTTTGTTTTTAGGGCGATGCCTCCAAACCCAAGCCTTGACTCTTTTTTCCATTGGGGTGGGTACAGAGGACGATAACCAAAGGGACTTCCCCCTTTAAAGGGAAAAGCGGCAGAATACCATCGCGTGATGACAAAAGAATCCCCTTTCTCAGCTTTATAAGTGCATGGCTTTGGTAGCCCGCCAGATTTCAAGGTCAAGATCGTCCCCCCCCCCCCCACCAGGTTCATCCACGGGCACCCCAGACACCACGGACCCCCCCTCCCCACTTGGTTTTTTTACTTCATCATCTTTCACTGAGTCTTGAAAAAAAAAAAACCTGCTATTAATTCCACCTCTTGCAAAGAAGAAAACTAACTCCCTAAGCGTGGACGGCTCGAACATATTTGCAACCGACCCTCTCTCCATTTGGCTAGTTTTGATTCATTCACATTCAATGGCTTCTCACTTTTAGATCTGAGAGACCAAGGTTTGAACTTGCTATGTGCCGTTTTCCCTCAACACCACACCTCCAACCAAGGCTTGGTGGCTTTCTTCTTTTCACATTCCATTATTTGAATTCGATGTATGGAGGGAAGGCATTTATTTTGTTTCTGCTAGGCCCAGTTGAAGCCCCCTTTCAAAAAACATGCAGATTTTACTGCAGTAGAAGCGACGCTTAGTTTAATTCAGGATAATAGATACGGACTACTCTTTGAGAAAACATACAAAGTTGTACAAGGTCCCCTTTTCCAAGGGGATAAAAGGCATGTGGAGAGAGGACAAGAAAGTCAAATCTTTAAGTCTAAATAAATAGGCTGTTTAAACAAAAACATTTTTTCTTTTGTGTGTTGGTACTGGGACTTGAACTCAGGCCTAAGACATTGTCCTTTTGCCATTTCATTCCAGTTTTGTTGTTGTTGTTGTTTGTTTGGAGGGGGTTGCTTAATTGGATGAGTTTCAGGGATTCTTCTGCCTGGGCTGGCTTTGAATCGCAACCCTCAGACCTCAGACTCCCAACTAGCCAGGACTATAGGCCTTGTCACCAGAGCCTGTCTAAGACCAAACCATGTGAAAGAAATTTTTAAAAAGTAGATTCTCCTTGTTTAAAAAAAGTAATGTTTCCCATTTAGCTTGGCATACATTATGGTCACACATGGGAGAAAAAAAAAAAGCATCTTTTTTTCCTCCTGAATTTTTTGTTTTTTTTGCTAGCAATGAAGTGTATTTAGTATATAGGTAATGGCTGTAAGATACTCATTTTTGGAAGCAGAAAATTAGGGTGGCTCCCCCAGTCAAACATCACCTTTGTGAGGAGAGGCCTGTAATGAGTATTTTATAGATATCAATGCCTTTCTTATTTTCTCCCATGGACTTAACCATCGCTTACCAACAATGTAAGATAATTTCCTATTTCTACCTCACCCTGAAATATTACCCAAGTGTATTACACTCATCCATCTTTTAACCAAAATAATAATAACAGTAAAGATATAGATAAAACTTTAATAATGTAGAGGGAGGAAAATGAGGGCCAATTATGATCATTTCTGTGAGCTTTTTCTTGCATATATAACAAGACATTATCTGGGCCCTCCTTCCCTC
>NC_063185.1:3335451-3391015 GCF_023159225.1 Perognathus longimembris pacificus | reverse complement strand
AACACAGCCTTGAAGCTGAGGGACTCCCTCCTCAGCCATCCCCTCTCCTGGGCCTGAGAAGACAGATCTGACAGGTAGGGCGTGTGGCCCTTGCCAAGGGGAAGATGTGGAGAGGAGAGGGTTAGGGAAGTGTGGGTCTGTGGGAGCCCTGGAAGCCTTCTGTCCTGCGGCCCTGACCCCCAGGGCCAGCCAGGACCCCCAGGGCCAGCCCGACTCAGGCTCTGGCTTTCAGGCAGTGACTGGCTCACCAGTGGATCTACCCATCAAGGCACTCATCACCGAAGGCGCTCCTGGGAGAGGATGAGGACTTCCAGAGGTGGGCCTCCCTGGAGGAAGTAGGTGGCTGGAGGAAAATCCTTGGAAAGAGGATCCTCTTGTTCTTGGCACCGCCCCCTCCTCTGCCTCATTCTGCTTCCTGGCCACCATGAGGCAAGCAGCTCCCTTCCCTCATAGTTTTCTGCTGTGATGCTCTGCCGCAGGCCTCATGCTATGGAGCTGCTGACCACACGGAGAGGCTGCCCTGAGGCTGTGAGCTGCAGCCACCATTGGTCCTCCAAGCTGTGTGACCCCAGCTGCTTCATCAGCCATGCAAGGCCACCAGGAAAGGCCTGGGATGTGGGCCAGGAGCTAAGGTGGCCGTAAGAGAGGCGGGGAAGAAGGCATTCCTCCTCCACCGATTCCAAACCCTGCTATGCCCACCCTGTGTCTCCAGTGACCCTGACAGGGTGGGAGGGAGAAGGGAGGGAGGGAGAGAGGGAGGAAGAGATAGGGAGGGGAATGAGAAATAAGGTTATCTCTTCTGAGCTATTCCTAAACCCTTGTGTACCCAGTGGTTCTTCTGGAGGGAGAGGTGGAAGGAAGGAAGGAAGGGAGGGAGGGAGGGAGGGAGGGAGAGAGGGAGAGAGGGAGGGGAAGGGAGGGAGGGAAGGAGGCAGGCACGGAGGGAAGGAAGGAAGAGGAAGGAAGGCAAAAAAGGAAGTAAGGAAGGAGGGAGGGAAAGGAGGAAGGAGAAAAGGGAGGGAGGAAGGGAAGTAGGGAGGGAGAGAGGGAGAGATGAGAAAAGGACATTCTTTTTGAGGCTTTCCCAAACCCCTGGGTATGGAGGAGAGAAGGAAGGGAGGGGAGGAGGGAGGGAGTAGGAGAGAGGCAAGAAAGGGAGGAGGAGGAAGGGGGAAGGGAGGGAGACACCGAAGGAGGTGAACTGGGAGGACCTGGGAAGTGAGTGTGGGCAGACAATCCAGAAGGATCTCTGCCAGGTGGCAGGTGTGTTGACTGTCAGAGGCAGGGCCACCGGCTTTCTGGCCTCTGTGCCAAATCAGACCCAAAGCCAGTGGGGGCAGACGTGCGGGGGGGGGGGGGAGCTAGTCCTCAGCCCTGCCAGCCCCGAGTGGGTTTTCCATGGCTGTGACTCCTCAGCCCAGCCCTGGATGGTGGCCCAGACAGTCATGGAACTCCTCACGCCCACCCCTCCAACGACCTTCCTGTGGATGATTCTCATACCCGGGTCAAGCAACCGTGCCAAGGTGTGCACGCAGACCGACTTCTGCGATTGTTTCAACCCGATCCTGAGAAATGAATTTGCTCTCGGGGCCTTGAGGGGGTACCAAGGAAAAAGTGATTGAAGGTGAATCCTGGAAAGAGCTACCTCTGATTTCCAACCAGATGGATCAGCCCGGGTCAGAGGCCTGGAAGGAGAAATGGTGATGGAATCTCAGAGGAACGGAGGGCCGGGGAAGAGAAATAAATGGCTTCGCACTGGCAATACCTTAAGTCAAATGGCACCAGGCTAGATGAGGAAAAGCAGAGAAGAGAACAGGAGCTTATGGGAAGGCAGATGTGAGTTCAAATCCAGGTAGCCTGTGTCTCTCCACCTCCTCCAGAAAGCTCATACTTTTTTTCCCCCTGGAAATCACAGGTGCTAGGAATCCATGCAGAGTTCGGGCGCTGGTGGCTCACGCCTGACATCCCAGCTACTCAGGAGGCTGAGATCTGAGGATCGAAGTTCAAAGTCAGCCCGGGCAGGAAAGTCCATGAGGCTCTTATCTCCAGTTAACCACCAGGAAACCAGAAGTGGTGCTGTGGCTTAAGTGGTAGAGTGCTAAGCCTGGAGCAGAAAAGCTCAGAAAAGTGCCCAGGCCCTGAGTTCAAGCCCCACCCACTGGCCAAAAGAAGGAAAGAAAGGAAGAAAGGAAGAAAGAAAGAAAGAAAGAAAGAAAGAAAGAAAGAAAGAAAGAAAGAAAGAAAGGAAGGAAGGAAGGAAGGAAGGAAGGAAGGAAGGAAGGAGAGGAGGGAGGGAGGGAGGGAGGGAGGGAGGGAGGGAGGGAGGGAGGGAGGGAGGAGGAAGGAAGGAAGGAGAGGGAGGGAGGGAGGGAGGGAGGGAGGGAGGGAGGAAGGAAGGAAGGAAGAAAGGAAGGAAGGAAGGAAGGAAGGAAGGAAGGAAGGAAGGAAGAAAGAAAGGAAGGAAGGAAGAAAGAAAACAACTCCCTCACACCAAAGAATCTATGGAGGACAGAGGTCTTTCTGGAGTGTTTTTATTTTCTCTTTACTTATTTATTTTGATTCCAGTGCTTAAGGTCTGGATGTAGCACTCATTTCAGTGACAGTGTCTCCTGCTCTGCCAGGGGACTCGCCTTGCCTGGCACTGTCCGGCGGGCTGGTCACAGTGTTGGTATTTCTTTTTTTTTTATGTCAGTCCTGGGGCTTGAACTCAGGGCTTGGCCACTGTCCTGAGCTTCTTTTTGCTCAAGGCTAGCACTCTACCACTTGAGCCACAGTGCCACTTCTGTGTTTTTCTGTGTATGTGGTACTGAGGAATCGAACCCAGGGCTTCATGCATGCTAGGCAAGAGCTCTACCACTAAGCCACATTCCCAGACCCTATATTATATTATATTAATGATATTACAATATGTTATATTACATATCACAATTATAATTACATATAGTATTACATATTATATTATAATGTACTGCATTTAGTATAATTATATTATAAAATACAATATAGTATATACTATAAATATATTTATATTATAAATAATATGTATGCTATTTATATAGTATACTATATTATATAGTATATAATTATATATAGTATATATTATATAGTATACTGTATTATTTATTCTATATAATATACTATATGATATATAATAATAATTATACAATATAACAACATAATTTAACCACATGCAATATATGTACACAATATGTAACATGCACACATAATATAATACATATCATATATAATGATATATACACATAACATAATATACACATCTATCTGTGTATATGTGTGTGTATGTATATATATATTATATGCACACATACACCACTTTCTTTTTGTGCTAGTACCAAGACTTGCACTCAAGGCTTGTGCTCTTGCTTTGCTTTTTCTGCTTAAGACTGGTGCTCTACCACTTGAACCACAGCTCCAGCCCCAGTTTTATTTTTCAGGTGGTTCATTGGAGATAAGAGTCTCCGGGACTTTCCTGCCCAGGCTGGCTTTGAAGTGTTGTTCTCAGATCTCAGCCCCCTGAGTCGCTGGGTTTACAGGCGTGAGCCACAGTACTGGGCTTGGTGCTCTTCTCTGAGTAAGGAGAGAGCCCGGGGGGGGGGGAGGGGGCTCCTGTTACCTCTGTCAGGAGGGAGAAGACGCTGAGACCGGGGGACTTCTCTCCCTCTGCCTTTCCACCCTCTGCCTCTCCAGCTAGGGAATCATCTCACATTCCTCACTAGAGTCTCTCCTGCTCTCCCTGCTCGTAAAGCCCCGTGGAGCAGAACTGTGCAGGGCACCCTGGTCGCCCCTAGTTCAAACCCAATTAGGACACATTCTCCTGTCTTCGACCATCGGGCCCTGTCTCCCGGCAGCCGTAAGCAGTCTGTGAAACCTACACGGAGTTCACGGCGTTTCAAGTTTCCATCAGCAACTTTTACGATCAGATTTAGAAATTGGTTGTAAAAACTGGCTTCAGACCCCAAGCTTGGCAGCACTCCGCCATTTTCTTCTTTCCTGTCCAAAGCGTGGAAGAATTCTTCCCCTGGGGGGAGGCTGCGGAGAGAAAGCATGAGTGACAGGCTCTAGGTCCTGGCTCTTAAAAGGCCTATCATTTCCAAATGAGTTTCCAGTTATTCCCGGCGTTCCTTTTTTAGGTTTTATTTTATTTATTTTATTTGTGGTGTGCCTGTCTTGGGGTTCGTGTCGGAGGCTCGTTTTCTCACCGGGCTTTTGCTAGTCAAGACTAATGTTCTACCACTGGAGTCACACCTTCATTTCTAGTTTTACACTGGTGGCTTGGAGAGAGAGATACTCGTCTTTCAGACTTGTGTTGCTGGCTTGGTACCAGGATTTTCAGATGCTCAGTTCCCCTGAGTAGCTAGGACTACAAGCAGGAGCACTTTGGCCCCTCCACAACCGTTCTCTAGGTTTTGGGAGCAGAGAAATAAGAGGTCAGAAGGGAGAAGAAGACTCCAACTTTATCAACCAGGCAGTCTAACAGCACTGACTTGTTTGTTTGTGGCTGGGGATGGAAAGTAGATCCATGTATCTCCCTCTTTCCTCCCTCCCTCCTTCCCTTCCTCCCTTCCTTCCTTCTTTCTATTCTGCCAGTCCTGGGGCTTGAATTCAGGGCTTGGGCACTGTCCTTGACTTCTTTTGCTCAAGGTTAGCACTGGTCAACTGAGTCCCATCGCCACTTCCGGCTTTTTCCTGTGTATGTGGTACTGAGGAATGGAACCCAGGGCTTCATGCATGCTAGGCAAGCACTCTACCACTAAGCCACATTCCAGCCTGGTTTTTGTTTTTGTGTTTTTGTTTTTGTTTTTTGCCAGTCCTGGGGCTTGAACTCAAGACCTGGAGTGCTGTCCACAAGCTTCTGCCTTTGAGCCTAGTGTTATGTTGAGACACAGTGCCGCCCCCCAACCCCCACTTCATCTTTTTGCTGGTTCGTTGGACATAAGAGTTGCATGGACTTCCCCTCTTGGGCTGGCTTTGAACTGCCATCCTCAGATCTCAGCCTCCTGAGTAGCTAGGAGGACGGGCGTGCACCTCCAGCCCCAGGCCCTGTGTTTGTTTTGATCATGAGTGTGCACTCCTGCAATATTTATAGAATCAAATCCGAGGAGGGTGAGGAAGCAAGGTCCTGTGGACTTGGTCCTTGCTAAGTGCTTGTCCATGGCCCTGTTGAGTACTTCCTACTTTGGGGAGTCACTACTTCCTGTTATGGAGGCTGTCATTCCTTAGCGAGGCCAGCGGCTTGCCTCTTGTGTTACCCATGGGACAGTGCCTCTCCCAAGCCACTCATCTGCAGGGCGTGGTGGTGGTGGCGAGGGATGGGCTGGGACCGTGTGGTTGAGCCCGGGGTGGCGGCCATTCTCCCGGAGCCACTCTTTCCAGGCCAGTGGGTTCATCACCAGGCCTCTTCCCCTTCCCAAAATGCACTTCCCGGCAGACACGAGTCCCAGAGGTGTCAAGCCACAACTTGTTCTGGCCTGAAGATTACCTTGCTTCCCAACAATTACCCCATCCCTGTAAACACTCAGGAGAGACATGATGGGGAGGGAGGGAGGGAGGGAGGGAAGGAGGGGAGGGAGGGAGGAAGGGAAGGAGGGAGGGAGGGAGCGAGGGAGGGAGGGAGGGAGGGAGAGAGATGAAGTGACTGAAAACATTGGGGAAGGGGGGGGATGGATGGAGGACGGACAGAACATTTACTTGGCTTTATATAAACTCACAGATGATCTTATGAGGCACTCAAGGCAGATTATGGGGTTTGGGCAAAGCTGGAAAATTGCTTTCATTATATTGTTATTATTAACACCTTGTAATTAGCCAGCCCCGGAGGAATCCCAAAGTTCTCTTTCTTGATTTGCCTTTTAATGAAGGAAAATTGCTACCTTGGCGAGTTCGGATGGCGCCCGCTCTGATTAACCTTAAGTACAGAGGACTATTATTTTGAAAATGCTCTCTGTCATGTGAATATTAGGATGACATACAGCTTGGGGGGGGGGGGCAGAAGAGGGTGCAGGGGAGGAGGGGGGCATCTCGGCCTCCCCCCTTTTCCTCCCTGTCCCCTAGAGAAAGGCAGAATCGTAAACCTGCCTCAGCTGTGGGTGCCTGGCTCGGAAAATCGCAATCGAAAACCCTGACCTCAACTCCTCAGCTTCTGTCCAATTCTAGCACCACAAGAGGCCACTCCTTCTCTACCTGTACAGGCCAAAGGGCGGCCATTGTATCCTGTGTGGTTCGATCATTCTAGAACAGTCTTCTGATCCCACGGCACTTCACACCTCAGCGCAGTAAAGCTGATTTTTATGGGCAGGTTCCAGAACTTTCTGGAGCCCCCCCCCCCCCCGCCCCCCATTCCCAGACACCACCAGCACCAACCTGGGTTCATCCAACCAAAGAGGCCTCCTCTTACACCACCACTTCCTCCCAGGCCGCCATTCTCATTACCTTCTCTGGGAAAGCCATGCTTGAAAGAGTCCTCGTTTGATCGTATCTATAATTAATTTGTATTTTGATAATACGAGAGAGGGAATTTTTTTTTTTTTTAACACAAGGTGATTTACCTTCTCATTAGGATGATGATGATTTTCCCTTTTGAACTCCTGTGACCGTTTAATGAGAAGCCGAGGCTGGGCAGGCCCCACGCCACCCCCCCCCCCCCCCCCGCAGGAAGGGAGGCGTTCCTGCTCTCATGGAGACAAATTGCTTCCAATAATGACTTTGTGCGAAATTAGTCAGACGTAATTGAAAAAAAACTTTATAGATGAATAGCGAGGAGCCCCGGCGGATTGGTTTACACGGCGTTTTGAAATCTCTCCTCCAGGTAGGAAAGGTGCTGACTCTCACACAGGCCTGGGCGGCTGACATGTTGCTTTTCTGACTGGGGCTTGAACTCTGGGTCTCCCCCTCAGAGTTCCTCCCCCCACCCTCCTCCCCCCGCCCCCCACCCCCGCTGAGCTTTTTCACTCAAGGTGGGTGCCGGACCCCTTGAGCCGCTCCTCCGTTTCTGGCTTTTTGCTGCTTTCAGTTGGAGATCCAGAGTTTCCCAGACTTTGCTTCCCGAGGCGGGCTTTGAACCTCTATCCTGAGGTCTCACTTGCTCAGCCTCCTGAGGATCTAGGATGATAAAGTGTGAGCTAGCTACCCACACCTGGCAAAAATCATTGTTTTTATTTATGTATTCTTTCCCTTGTCCTGTGAGCCAGTGAATAAAGCTTATCTCCAGGGTGAGAAGGATACAATGGAAACTCACACAGCAGGTGCATACACACACACACACACACACACACACACACACACATATTTGCCAGTGGTGTTGGGGCTTGAACTCAGGGCCTAGGCACTATCCCTAAGCTTCTTTTGCTCAAGGCTAGCACTCTACCACTTGAGCCACAGCGCCACTTTTCTGTGTGTGCGGTGCTGAGGAATGGAACCCAGGGCTTCATGCATGCAAGGCAAGCACTCTACCGCCGAGCCAATCTTCCCAGCCCTGCAGGCTTAAACTGAACATCAAAGACAGCAAAACAAAGTTCAGGAGCGGTGCCGGCCTTTCCTCCGCACAAAGATCAGGGTTCAAAGCCAGCCCAGATGGGATAGCCTGTGAGACTCTTTTCTCCAATCGACTACCAAACAAAAGTCAGAAGCGGGGCTGTGGCTCACATGGTAGAATATCCGCTTCGAGCCAAAAAGCTTAAGGACGGTGCCCAGGCCCTGAGTTCAAGCCCCGGGACTGACATTAAAAATAAATGAATGATGAATTAATTAAATAGTATAGGTCCCGTATGGGGGCAGGGCAGTACTTCCTGTGGGCATTCTCTGACCCTCTCGGAGCAGGCTGGGTGGTTGAGTTGCACAACATGTCTCCCCCACAAAGCCCTGGTGATTTATATGAGCTTTGAATCTGTGCACGGGCCTCAGTTTCTCTCAATTCTAATGAGAACGACAGACAGGACGGCGGCGGCGGCTCAGCCTCTGTGAAGATGAGAAGGAGAGGAGGAAGGGGCCTGTCTTTATGGAGGGCTTTGAGATTCTCCCTCTGAACCTCTCAGTTCACACGTGGTTTTATTGGCAAATTATGGGGCGGGGGGGGGAGGAGGCATCCAACTAGGAAAATGTAATCATAATTCAAAGGCGCTAATGAGGTTATTATATGTGTAAATTTGACGCCTCGATCGCTTGTTTATGGAGTCTCGCTTCAGACAGGGTAAGGAGCATGCCCACTCTGGCCCTGTGGTCTTCATGCAGGAAAACAACTCCGGCTGGTGGTATTGAAAAGCCTGAGGGCCCAGGGGGGGAGGGCAAGAAGTGGAGGTTCACTGAGCACGTGTACATTCGCTGACTGCAGAGATGGGGGTCTCTGCTCGGCCCTGGCGGAGCGCTACAGGGGAGGAAGGGC
The DNA here is from genome assembly GCF_023159225.1 of Perognathus longimembris pacificus. Taxonomy (NCBI): domain Eukaryota; kingdom Metazoa; phylum Chordata; class Mammalia; order Rodentia; family Heteromyidae; genus Perognathus; species Perognathus longimembris. The sequence goes on along the minus strand of NC_063185.1, from coordinate 3,382,617 downwards.
GCTGTGTGTCAGGCGTGGGAAGTTGGCTCTTCGGGGTTTGCAGGAGTCAGAATGAACCAGAAAGCTATTCTGAGCCAGGTACCTGTGATCACCGCTGTAGTCTCAGCGACTCAGGAGGCTGAGATCTGAGGATCCTGGCAGGAGTGTGGGAAAGGGGTGGACATAAATCTCCAAAGGAATGAATGGGCCGTTGGGCCTTCAATTGGACCGACATCTTTCAGAGGGTTCAACCGAACTGAATAGCACAATATTTGTACCCACTAGAAATAGATTTTTCAGTCGTAGGGGCTTGAACTCAGGGCCTGGGCGCTGTCTCCGAGCTTCTTTTGCTCAAGGCTATTGCTCTACCACGTGAACCACAGCACCACTCCTGGTTTTCTGGTGGTTCATTGGAGATAAGAGTCTCATGAACTTTCCTGCCCGGGCTGGCTTTGAACCACGATCCTCAGATCTCAGCTTCCTGAGTAGCTAGGATGACAGGTGTGAGCCACCAGTGCCCAGCTTAGATCCCATTCTTCTTGACATGGATATCTTCCTGCTTTCGGATTTTGTGTTCTCTGTGGATTTGATTTGGAACCCAAGTCTCCCAAATTGTTGGTTGTGATTTGCTTCTGTTTTATATTTTCAGTCTGAGACTGGGACTCAAATTCAGTACCTGGCATTTTTGTTGATTGGCTAGCACTCTACCAACTGAGCCATACCTCCAAGCCCTTCTCACGATCTTTCTTTGTTCATTTGTGTGTGTGTGTGTGTGTGTGTGTGTGTGTGTGTGTGTGTGTGTGTGTTGGTACTAGTGTTTGCATGTTAGGGCCTGGTCACTGTCCCTTAGTTTTGCTTGTTTGTTTTGTTTTTGTTGCCAGTCCTGGGGCTTGGACTCAGGGCCTGAACACTGTCCCTGGCTTCTTTTTTTTGCTCAAGGCTAGCAACTCTACGTCTTGAGCCACAGCGACACTTCCGGCTTTTGTCTGTTTATGTGGTGCTGAGGAATCGAACCCAGGGCTTCATGCATGCTAGGCAAGCACTCTACCGCTAAGCCACCTTCCCAGCCCCCTTAGTTTTGTCACTCAAGGCTGATGCTCTATCACGGGAGCCACACCTCCAACTCCAGCTTTTTTGGTGAGTCCTTGAAGAGATAGAATTTCACAGACTTTCCCCTTTGGGCTGGCTCTGAACCTTGATCCTCCCATCTCAGCCTCCCAAGCAGCTGGGACTACAGGCATGCACCACTGCGCTCCAAATCACTGATCATCTTAACTCATCCCTTCCCTTATTGCCCTTCCAGACCTCCAGTCAGTCCGGTCCCTGTTATAGCTGTTCTCAGACCTCGCTCGACTCCGCCCCAACTCTTCTAGCCCTTATCAAAGCGATAATTGCGTAGTTATGTGGATAATTACTTGATGATATTAATAACCAGCACTTAATGAAAGCTTATTAAGAACCTGGCACTGTAGTAATACTTCCATCCTTACTCAGGTTTATCATCCTGAATCCTCAGGACAATGTGTGTCATATTATTATTATTATTATTATTATTATTATTATTATTATTGTCATTTTATAGAGGAGGAAAGAGAGGCTTCATTACCCACTCCGTGCAAAGCTACCCAACCTGTCTGAAGGAGTCAGGATTAGAACTCAAGCTGCCTGCTCCCCAGAACCTATCCAAGGAGTTTCTGAAGCACTGACGCCGGTGGCGGGTACCACAGATGCTAATCTACCCATCAGAAAGTAAAGGAAAGGTTGAGTACTGGCAGCTCACACCTCCCATCCTAGCTACCCACGAGGCTGAAATCTGAGGATCCAGGTTCAAAGCCAGCCCGGGCAGGAAAGTCTGTGAGACTCTTATCTCCACTGAACCACCTGAAGCCAGAAGTGGAGCCATGGTTCAAGTGGTAGAGCGCCAGCCTTGAGCAGGAAAGCTCAGAGACAGCACCGAGGCCCTGAGTTCAAGCCCCAATGCCGGCACGCGCACACACACACACACACACACACACACACACACACACACACAAAACAGAGCTTAGTATTCACTTAGTTTTCCAAGAGATGAGAAGTCTTATTTCCTCTGGGGACCACGCAGGTCACATGACCCACGCAGGGGTGCTGCTGTGGGCAGGACAGTGTACCCCACCCGCCCAAGGGCACCCACTGATTCCAGCCCAGGACACTGATATCGTTCTTTTGTGCCAGTCCTGGGGCTTGAACTCAGGACCTGGCACTGTGCCTTAGCTTTTTCACTCAAGGATGGTGCTCTACCACTTGAACCGCACTTCCACCCTGGCTTTTTTGGGTGGCTAATGGGAGATAAAGAGTCTCACGGACTTTCTTCCCAGGTGGGCTTTGAACTGGGATCCTCCGATCTCAGCTTCCCACAGGCATGAGCCATGGGTGCTTGATTCAAAGTTGATTTTTTAACTTAAAATCTTTGATCTTTTCCCAGGCCAGTGATAGAGGGGTGTCAGTTCTTTCTACCCACATATGATTGCAGGCTGATATGATTGCAGGACCTGAATACGTCAGCCAGCCTAGGCCTTACAAGCCTGGATCTGTCTTGCTAGGTGGTCTGTGTTAAACGAGTGCTCGTCTTGATGGATTTCTGTCCTTTTTTTTTGCCAGTCCTGGGGCTTGAACTCAGGACCTCGGTGCTGTCCTTGAGCTTCTTTTACACCAGACTAGCACCACCACGTCCGGCTTTTTCTGTGTATGTGGTGCCGAGGAATCGAACCCAGGGCTTCATGCGTGCTAGGCAAGCACTCTACCGCTCAGCCACATTCCCAGCCCCACGATGGATTTCTTGAGAGGCGGCTCCCATCCTAAAGGAGGGGACCCTCCACGGTGTGGAGGGACTGGTGGGAGTTGTGGGGAGGCTGAACGCCTCCTGGGCGCATGGGTTTCCTCAGTGTCACCACCCAGGATGAGAGGACAACCTCTAGATGTAAACCACGATGGACCCCCTGGAATTTCAGAATGGGATGTCCATGCAGGCTCTGGTTGGGGAAGCCGGGGGGCCAGGGTCCCATCTCCCCGCTGGGTTGACCAGTTGCTGGATAGCACCAACCATTCACCATGGCCTAGCCATATGAGTGTGCCATGAAAGGCACCTAGGGGGTATCCCCCCCCCCCCATACCAGCCATGGTATGGAGGAAACAAATAGCTAAGATGACAGCACCCCCGTGCCCCAGCCCGGCCCAGGGTGGGTGGTGACAGATCTGTGGGTCCCCTTCTCCCTCTCCCATCCATCTGAGGTACTCGTAATGGGCCTGCGGAGGTGGAGTTCTGGTTGTGGTCGCGGGCTGCGCTTGATGGACGACGTGGCTGGGAGTGGGAATGGCGTCGTCGGGTCGTTTCCATCCCATGAACTTGAACTTGACAGTCCCCGCAGCCCGGGACTCAGGCCTGGGAGAGTTAGGAGATTTATGGTCCGGGGCTGGGCCATGTCGGAGACACGCTCAGCCCCGTGGGGGCCCCCATGGGTTCCGTCCGACAGGGCCACGGTGCTGGTTGGGGTGTGGGGGGGACAGGGCCTCTCATTAGAGAGAGGGAAAACCTTCACATTAGAGAGAGAAAGAGGAAACTTCGTGGTCCTTTCCCTCTCTGTCTTTTCTCCTTCTTCCCCTGTCTCTCTACACTTTCTTCCCCTTCTTCCATTTCTCTCTTTTCCCTTTTCCCTCTCTCTCTCTCTTCCTTCTGTCCTTCCTTCTTTTCTGCTCTTTCTTTTCCTTGTTCTTTCCCTCCTTCGTTTACTCTCTCCCTCTCTCCTTCCTTCTTTTTCTTCCTTCCTTTCTCTCTCTTTTCTTTGTTCTCACTCCTTTTCTCCATTCTATTTTTCTTTCTTTCTCTCCCTCCTCTTTCTCTCTCCCTTCCTTTCTCTCTCCCTCCATCCCCCTTTCTTCTTTCCTTCCTTCTTACCTCCCTCCCTTTTCCCTCTCTTTCTACCTTTCTTTCTTCTCTCTTTCTTCCTTTCTACACTCTCTCATTCTCTCTCTGTCTCTGTCTCTGTCTCTGTCTCTGTCTCTCTCTCCCCCTCCCTTCCCCCCCCCCCCTTCTCCTCCTCCTCCTTCTTTTTTGCTGGTCCTGAGGCTTGAACTCAGGGCCTCTGCACTATCCTTGAGTCTTTTCACTCGAGGCCAGCGCGCTACCATTTGAGCCACAGCACCCCTCTGGCTTGCTTGTTTGTTTGTTTTTGCCGGTTCTGGGGCTTGAACTCAGGGTCTGAGTGCTGTCCCTGAGCTTCTTTGTGCTCAGGGCTAGTGCTCTGCCAGTTGAGCCACAGTGCCACTTCCAGCTTTGTTTTTTTTCTGCACAATTTCTTGGAGGTAAGAGGCTCACAGACATTCCAGCCCGGGCTGGCTTCCAACTGTGATCCCCATAGTTCAGTCTCCCATGTAGCTGGGGTGACAGGCGGGAGCCAGCAGTGCTCTTCATGGGGTTTCTCCGTGGCTGCTGGGCTCAGGAAGAGACTAGGAAAGGAATGGGAATAAGGCCGCTGGTTCTCCCTAGCTTGGAGACTGGGGCTCTGAAGTTTGTTTGGGGTGAAGCTACCGCAGGTCTGGGGTTTGTTCCTGTCCTTTGGGCTTCCCTTGTTGGAGACTTGGCCCCCATGGGCTCCTACCCCAAAGTGGGGGGCTCGTGGAGGCCATCAGATCCTGGGGGCCCTGCTCCTGGATGGAACCGGTGCTGGTTTCCCAGGAGTGACTGACATCTTTCAGGAAGGTGCTGTTTGCTGGGCACGGTGGCTCACGCCTGTCACCCCAGCTACCCAGGAAGGTGAGAGCTGAGGATGTCTGTTTAAAGCCAGCCCAGGCCAGACAAATCTATGATTGACTCTTGATCTCCAGGGAACCAGCAAAAAGCTGGTGATGGGGGCATGGTTCAAGTGGTAAAACACCCAGATTTGATTGACTATTCTAATGTGAGAGACCTTGAGTTCCCGCAGTACTGAAGTGTGTGTGTGTGTGTGTGTGTGTGTGAGAGAGAGAGAGAGAGAGAGAGAGAGAGAGAGAGAGACTCAACCTGCAAACTGGACCTCCCATTTCTGCAGCTGACCATCAAACATTGTGTGTCTCCACTTTTTCTATATTTGGTCTTGTTCTAAGTCCTTCCTATTTACTTGGCAAATTGGGAGCTCATTAACTTTCTGGCTTCTTTGACACTACCATTATTATTATTATTAATTATTATTATTATTTTAACATTCAATGGTCCCCCAGTGGTCATTGAAAGAGTTAATGCAACTTTCCAGAATGTTCTTAACCTATTTTTAGCCCTAGAAGAATTTGACCTGATGCCATTCAGACGGGGCTATCATTTTTTTATGAGTCTGGATTTTTCTTTCTTTCTTTATATTTATTTACTTATGTTTTTGGTGTCTTTCCTTTCTTGTACAAATATCACAGGAGTTGAAAAACAGCTGAAATTAGCCACCACTTGAATAACCTAACCGATCTCTCTTTTTTGGGGGTGGGGTGGGGGGGAGGGTGTGTGCATTTTTCTTTCTTGTCCCTGTCCATCTGCAAATACGCATTTTTATCGTGGTGATCGTTGCTCACATGATATTTTAGAAGGCGCCCTTTCCTCTGCATAGTCGAGTGCAGGCCTGTTTCTGTGATCTTGTACTGTGGGTATCATTAAGAACTGTAGGGCCTGTGGAATGAAGGCCTCCGGCCCCTCTCTGTTGGGACATTGTTAGATATTTTGATGGCTTCTGATCTTTAGGAAAAATATTTTGAAGAAGACTACAATGGAGCCATTTAGATGATCTTAATAGATAACTTCCCAGCCAAATCCTATGAAACCATGTATGACATTTGAGGGCATCGCAAAGTCTTTCTTTCTTTTCCTTTCTTTCATTTTTTTTCCTTTCATCTTTCTCTCTCTCTCTCTCTCTTTCTCTTTCTTTCCTTCCTTCCTTTCTTTCTTTCTTTCTTTCTTTCTTTCTTTCTTTCTTTCTTTCTTTCTTTCTTTCTTTCTTTCTTTCTTTCTTTCTTTCTTTCTTTCTTTCTTTCTTTCTTTCATGCTCTAGCCCTTGAGCCACAGCTCCACTTCCAGCTTTTTGCTGGTTCATTAGAAAGGAGAGTCCCATGGACTTTCCTGCCCAGTCTGGCTTTGAACCTTAATCCTCAAGTAGCCTCATGAGTAGCTGGGATTATAGGTGTGAGCAACTAGTGCTGGGCTTAAATAGCAGATTCTCCTCCTCCTCCTCCTCCTCCTCCTCCTCCTCCTTCTTCTTCTTTTCTCTCTCTCTCTTCTTCTTCTCTTGCCAGTCCGGGGGCTTGAACTCAGGGCCTAGGCACTATACCTGAGCTTCTTTTGCTCAAGGCTAGCATTCTACCACTTGAACCACAGCACCACTTCCATCCAGCCTTTTCTGTTTATGTGGTGCTGAGGAATCGAACCCAGGGCTTCATGCATGCTAGGCAAACACTCTACCACTGAGCCACATTCCCAGCCCTCAGATCCTTATTTTCATTTGCACTTCTTCAAATGAGCTGGAAGGCTAAGGTGTGGTTTCTGTTATACACATTACACTATTGTTTGATCGCATATGTATCAGACCCTCAATTAGTTTTTTCCTGAGCTGATTGGGTATGCTATTTTATCCAAATAGAGGTTGCTTTGTATCTTCTTATCTAATGCACTTAGTGCAATAGTTTGTAACTTTCAATTCAGTGTCTTTTTTTTCTGTTTAACTGTCCTTGTTATTCTAATGACAGAACTAGGTTAGGGTTCAGGAGCTCAAACCCCAACTCAGTCAGAGACCAGTGACTTCATCCTGCCGTCTCAGCCTTCCATCCCAGAGCAGAGACTCCAGGCATTGATTCTTTCCAGTCTGCTGCTTTTTTTTTTTTTTTTTTTTCCCTCTCCACAAGCCCTTAAGAGAGACGGTTATAACTTTATGTGTTTACATAGTCGGCTCTGTCTGTCTTGTTTGGGGTATTTTATTTTATTTTATTTTTTTTACTTTCTTTAAAGTTCCCAGTGAACTGTTGGTGCTATGAGTTCTCAGGGCCACAAATGATTATGGCCCTCGGTGCCCAAATGCATTCCAGATGAGCAGAGCCGGCTCAGGGGCTGGCCTTGCCCTCCTCTTATGAGCTGGGCTGGGTTGCTAGAGATTTCTCCAGAGCAGAAGGGGCAAAAAAGAAAGAAAGAAAAAAAATATGGATGGAGTTCCACAGCACCTCCCGGACCGGCCACCGATGCCCCAAACGAAAGTTAATATGGTTCTCTCGCCATCGGCAAGAATGCCGGGAATGCTTTGGGCAGTCCAATCTCTTGGCAACTCGATTTTAATTATTATCAGAAGGTGACCTGCACGAAGGCCTGGGAGCGGGGCGGGGGGGGGGGTTCCCCCCTACCTCCCCTTTGGCTGAGTGCCAGAGCCCACAGAGGAGGAGGGGGGCAGGGAGCCTGTACCCCACTTGCTGGAGATTCCCTCCACTCTTCCTTGCCTGCCCACTGTGCTCTATGGGTGAAGCTCCTGGTATTATTTTTTCCAGATACCTCAGTGTTCCTATCTTTAAAATGGGACTGTGAACATGATGGCTTAAAATTGTGTGTGTGTGTGTGTGTGTGTGTGTCCCCCAACCGGGCCTTGAACTCAGGGCTTCACGCTCATGCTTGCTTGCCTCTTTTGCTCCGGGCTGGTGCTCTACCACGTGTCCTGAACACCCGGCCTCCAGCAGCTGCTCTGTCCCCATTTAAGTAGAAAGAATCCCGACGTGGCTTTGCTCCTTAATTTGCAGAGCGTTTGCTGAGGGAATCGTGTGATTTGCAAGGAAGGGAGTTCATGTGCCGCACTGACGCATATTGAGATGTGTGAATGAGGCTGGTGGGTCTTCATTATTCATTATTATTTTTTATTTTATTTTTTCAGGCCTGGGCGCTGTCCCTGAGTTCTTTTGCTCAAGGCTAGCGCTTTGTCACTTGAGCCACAGTGCCACCTCTGGCTTTTCTGGTGGTTCCTTGGAGATAAGAGTCTCATGGACTTTCCCTGGGCTGGCCTTGAACCTCAGTCCTCAGATCTCAGCCTCCTGAGTAGCTAGGATGACAGACATGAATACTATTATTATTATTACTACAACAACTACTACTACTATTAGTGCTGGTGGTGTTGGACATTGAACCCAGGGTCTTAAATACCACCTCAGCCTTCTCTCCCCACGTGCACGATAGAATCCTTCCATCACTGTCATGCAACTTCTTGGTGTTAGAAAGCTGCCGTGAGGCTCACGACTGTCATCCTAGCTACTCAGGAGGCTGAGATCAGAGGATCAGGGTTCAAAACCAGCCTGGGCAGACACGCTGGAGAGAGACACTATGTCCAGTTAACCAGCAAGAAGCTAGAAAGTGGAGCTGTGGCTCCAGGTGTAGAGTGTGCGAGCCCACAACAAATCTCAGGGATGGTGCTCAGGCCCTGGCACATGCACACACATACACGCGTGCACACACGCGCGCACACATGCACAACATCAGTGGAAGTTATTTTCGATGTCAGCAGTTGTAAGGACAGCGAGGGAGTTGTGAAGGGACTGAGCATGGTTCTGGGTGGGAAGAGACATCGGCACACGGCCATGGTGGGTGTGATGAAGACTTTGAACACTGGACAGAAGGTTCTAGAAATGAACCACAACTTCTGAAACCAATTCCTGGCCTATGGTATAAAGTCTATAATAAGAAAGGCCCCCCCCAATGAGGAGGTAAGACATGGATTGAATCTGTGGATGCTGATATTTGAGGGGGGGAGGGAGGGAGGGAGGGAGAGAGGAAGAGACTGCACCTTAAACTGTAAAATAAACTCTAGATGGACTATAAAGCTGAGTGTTACAAACATTGTCATTGTGTGTGTATGTGAGAGAGACAGAGAGAGAGAGAGAGAGAGAGAGAGAGAGAGAGAGAACAGAGACAGAGAAAGAGAGTATACTGAGACTCGAACCCAGAATCTCAGCACTCCTTTTTCTCTGAAGTCTGGCGCTCTGCCACTTGAGCCACATCTCCACTTCTGGTGTTTTCTGCTTCATTGGAGATAAGATTCCCACGCACTTTCCTCCTGGGCTGGCTTTGAACCGTGAGCCTCAGGCTTCTACTTTCTGAGGAGCAGAGATTCCGGGTGTGAGCCACTGGTGCCTGGCATAATAAAATTCTGCACACTTAAAGAACAACTAGACACTTTGTTTCATTACTCTTTACTTCTGTTTCTTTGGGTGACCTCTAATAGAAGAACGATGTGTGTGTGCTTTTTATGTCCAGTTCTGTAATGCACCTGCATGATTCTCCTTTCTGAGCAGGAGAATATTCTATTGTTTCTGAAGACAAAAACAATAGAATATTCACATAAAAATTATACCCATACAGTGACAGTGGAAGGCTGGCATGTAACGCGCGCACGCGCACACACACACACACACACACACACACACACATCTGGCATGGTGGTGCATGCCTATAATCCCAGCCTTCAGGAGCCTGTGGCAGAACTGAAAGACTGAGGTCACTTTGGGCAATAATATAACAAGACTCTGCCTCAAGAAACTAAAGAAAAAAAAAACCTATATAAATGTATATCTAGATAAAATACAAATATATGTACACACATATATATAACAAGCCAGTCTCTTAAAATATATAAATTTGTAAAAATTTATGTCTTTATAAATACAAATTTAAAATAAGTTAAATTTCTAAGTGTAATTATAAGTTTAAATGCATGTAGACATAAATTGAAACATATTCTGCATATAATATAAATGAGTATGATTATATAAAGCTCCAAAGTATATGATTGAAAGCCGGATGATTAAAAACAAGGGACGTAGGAACAGCATAAAGACAGGCAGGTGCTAAAATCCCTCTGTGCCCCACACCCAATGTAGAATGAACTAGAAAAACAGAAGAAACCCAGGCTGTACACAGGAATAATTGTCTTTCCTGATAACTAAATAAACCCCAAATTAAATCCTGCTTCCTCCCTCGCTCAGAACCCTTCAAGGAGCCCCATTGTCCCTGGAGCCCAGAATTACCATGGGATATTCAAGGCCTCTTTTATCTAGTAGTGGCCTGATTTGCTTTCCCTTTCCCTTTCCCTTCTCACTCTCTTTTTCTTGGTGCCAGTCCTGGGGCTTGAACTCAGGGCCTGAGTGCTGTCCCTGAGGTTTCTTGGCTCAAGGCTAGCACTCTACCACTTGAGCCACAGCGCCACTTCCGGCATTTGGAGGTTCATTGGAGATGAGAGTCTCATGGACTTTCTGTCCAGGCTGGCTTTGAACCTGCATCCTTAGAGCTCAGCCTCTGCAGTAGCTAGGACGGCAGGTGTGAGCCACCGGCACTCAGCTACAATTCTTTAAGAGATAATCTGACAGAATGTAAGAAAGAAGGGGCTGAGACATTTTTTTTATCCAGATGGAGCAATTCTTCCTCAGGGTACAACGACATCAAATTACAGGTGCTGGGTGTCATGGCAAATAAGCCTCTTCAAAGCTCCTTCGTTCTGTGAGGACACAAACACACACTCAGTGTGAGTAAAAATCTCCACTGTGAGCAACCCGTGGCTCACGCATGTCATCCTAGCTCCTTAGGAAACTGAGGTCTGAGGATAGAGGTTCAAAGCCAGCCCGGACAGGAAAGTCTGTGATACTCTTAGTGTCCAGTGAAGCCCCCAAAAGCTAGAAGTAGAGCTGTGGCTCAAGTTGGTAGAGCGCCAGACTTGAGTGAGAAAGCTAACTGACATAGCACTCAGGTTGTGAGTTCAAGCCTCAGTACAGGCACGACCAACAAGAACAAACCAACAAATGAAATGCACCCATGAAAGCACAAATGAGTACACGAACAAATAAGTGAATGAGCATGGGAACAAATGCATGTGCAAATGAATGCATGAACGAATGAATGAGCTTGTGAATGGGTTAGTGCGTCAACAAGCACGTGTGTGAATGAATGCATGAATAAATGCACAAACTAATGCATGAAGAAGTGAATGGGCTGGTGGATGTGTTAGTGCATGATCTAACTGATGCTTTCATTCATTGCTCGTCTTCCTTTTTTTTTTTTTTTTGGCCAGTATTAGGACTTGAACTCAGAGCCCGGGCGCTGTCTCTTAGCTTTTTCCCTTCCACGCGGACACCTACCTACTTGAGCCAAAACTCTTACTTCTGGCTTGTGGCTGCTTAATTGGAGATCAGAGTCTCACGGACTTTCTTGCCCAGGGTTGGCTTGTGAACTGTGATCCTCACCTCTCAGCTTCCCGAGTCGCTGGGATTACAGGAGTGAGCCACCAAGCCTGGCTTTCCTTTCTCCTTCATAAACAGTCCAGTATGTTGGCCCAGCCCTGGAAGACCACATATATTTAAGGTTCCTACAATTCTGGGCGATCTGTCTCCCCTATTTCCCCCAAATCCAGACTCTTAGCTTTGAGGGGTTGGGTGCGAGTCTAGCCTCATCAGCTCTGATTCCACCATCCCAGTTCTTAACTCCCTACTCTCTGTGAGCACCACTGGCATTTTCTCTGTAGCCTCAGCGCTGATCCTGCCAAAGTCCTACTGACTCACCCCCAATCACAGAAAGTCTGTTACCTTTCTGGAGAGTCTGCAAACCTTTGCATGAACTTTGGGCCAGATTAAACTGACATTTTCTTGATGGGTTTTTAGGCTGGGTGGGGCTGGAAATCTCTGCTGGGAATCTGATAGAAGCAAGAAGGTGCATGCATGCGTGCGTGCGTGCGTGTGTGTGTGTGCGCGCGTGTGTCTCTCTCTGTACTGCTCAGATCCTTGACAAAAATGGAGCTGCTTTGCAGAGCAGGTACCAGTGGCCCCCGCCTGTCATCCTAGCTTCTCAGGAAGCTCAGATCTGAGGGAGGGATGGCGGTTCAAAGCCAGCCTGGGCAGGAAAGTCCATGAGAGACTTCTCTTCCGCGAACCACCAAAAAGCTGGACGTGGAGCTGTGTGTCAAGTGGTAGAGCGCCAGCCTCGAACAAAAGAAACTCCCAGGTTAAGGCAAGGGAGAAATACTTTAGGGGTGTGTGTGTGTCGGGTGTGTGTGTGTGTGTGTGTGTCAGCCCGTTCATAGAGGGACTACGAAGGCAGACTTGGAAAACCGAGGGCAGCTGGGGAATCCAGATGACAGACCACTAGAGAGCCTCGTGAGTGATGGGAAAAGAATGGGCCACTTGTGTTTCCAGAATGTTCCTTGCTCCTTCCTACTTGGTTGGTAATCCCAAGCCCAAGAGAGAGAAAGAGAGAGAGCTTGATTTGTCTTAGCTGGAACTACAGGTTGCCACCGTGCACCTGGTTGGCTACATTGGATGGGGGCTGCGTTGTAACCACACTTGGCAGAGAATGGCAGTGTGGAGCCATCTTGCTCGGTGTCTTGTGGAGGCCGGGGAAGAGGAGGAGATGGGCTGAGGGAGTCCTGGCGCTCAGGTTGGGAACAGGAAGATCCGTTGAGGCATGACATGGGGGACAGCCACCGGGTGTGTGGGGGGGAGTGTGGGCCAAGGGCCTGGCCACCCCCCCCCCCCCGCCCCCACCAATATGGCTTCTCCTTCACCTTCAGGAAGGAAGGATGGACTGAGTGGGGGGGAGGGGGGGCGGGGGCGGGGAATCAGAGCTTCCCTCAGCACCTCCAAAGCGCAGGAAATCACAGCCTGCGTCATGGAGAGCCCTCCCCCTCCCCCCACCCCCACCCCCAATGGAACCTCAGGCCTCGCTCTCAAGGGACCATTTCGAACCAGATTATCCACGTGAGGCATGTTGGGCAACCGAGGTGATAGGAGGAGACACGGGCCAACAGACAAACTTCCGGGAACTGATCCAGGGTGAGGCGGGGTCTGGTGTCTCCATTCCTAGAAGAAGTGAGTGAATGAATGACAAAGTAGAGGAATGAATGAATGAGGATAAAGAGAAAGAGAGAGAGAGAGAGAGAGAAGCCAGTGGAGACTTTCCCCGCAGGGTCACCTTGTGCATCCTTGAGGGCCAACCAAGCCTACCAGCGGTGTATCGGCCTTGTCCACAAGAACCTTATCCCAGCCCAGCCCAGGCCAGCCCGGCCAGGCCCGTTGGATTCTGTCAAGGAGATAAAATGCCTGAGCTGGTCTTTCATCTGCTCTGTCTCCTGCCCCTCCCTCCCCTCTTCCCGCTCCCCCATCTCCCTGCCACCCCTCCCTCTTTGGCAAGGGGGACCTTCAAAGTCCCTGCTGGTTCCAGATCTGCAGATAATCACTCACTGAAATCGTACTCTGGAAAGATGCTGATAAACTCCAGATGGGCTCCGAACTCCAAACTCACTTTCTCCGCCCTAGATAAGGCGGCTGGCTGTGTGTGCCGTGGCCTCTCACTCCCTGACAAGATAAGGTGACCATCAAGGCTCAGAACATGGCACGAGAAAGCTTTTTCCTGCCAGAAAACCTTTTTGTTTTTTTTTTTGATGGGGGGGGGAGGTGCTAGTCCTGGATGCTCTGTCCCTGAGCTTTGGTGCTCAGAGCTAAGTGCTCTGATTGCTTGAACCACAGCCCCACCTCTGGTGGTTCCTTGGACAGGAGAGTCTCACAGACTTTTTCTGCCCAGGCTGGGCTTTGAACCACCGCCTCCGATCTCAGCCTCCCGAGTAGCTGGGATGACAGGCGCGAACCACTGGCGGCTGTGCCCTGTTTAGAAAATCTTTTTGATCCTTGGCAGGGGGTGGGGGGTGGGGGGGGGTGGGGAGGAGGAGGGGGGGAGGAATAGGTGAAAGAGGAGCACTGGATTTGGAGTCAAAGCAACTTCTCACTCAGGGAAGGCAGGGGCAGCGTGCCCTGGGATGGAGTTCAGGGATGTGGGGACCCCTGCCCCCCCTTACCTATGAATACTTTTAATTCGGTGCTGAGTTGCCAACACCACCCATCAACCGATCTGATCTCGGGCCTTTGGCTCCAAGGAGGTTCCGGGCTCTTCCTTTCCAGCCTGGGTGTGGCCAGGTTTGGGGGCGCTGGAGGGGGAGCTCCCCTTGATCAGGGATGGGCTCTGGGGGGGGGGGCCCTGAAGGCGGGGCCTTCGATTTAGCATGATCCCCTTTTACCCAACTCTATCTATGCCTTTCTTAAGCCCATTAGGTAAATCCATCCAGATTTAAGACCCGACCCTGCCTGCTTCTAAGAGGATTTAGAGTATTTTAAGATTAAAATCAGGAGCAAAGTAAGACTTTCTGCTTTGTTTTGCTTCTGGAGAGCAGGCTCGCCATGGCTTGAGAAAGCCACGCGCGTGTGCAGTCTCTTTGGAAAGCAGTCGGGGCACAGTGGCTGCCATGAACGTGGGGTCTTGTTCTGATGGCCCAGCCTACGTACGTTCCTTGTCTCCATTTATCGTTGCAAACATAGACAAAGGCACACATGAAAGAATAGCCTAGAACCTTATTCTAGAAGGTTCTGGAATATTCTACCTAGATGCCCATTTGTAGGGACAGTGTACATAAATGACATTGTAGCTATAGGAAAGAAAGCGACCTGAGCCGGGATAAAACAGTAGACACGTGTGTGTGTGTGTGTGTGTGTGTGTGTGTGTATGTACAAATTAGTTTCAGCAGAGAGGGAGTCTGAATGTTTGGGGAGCAGAGGTGAAGAGAAGACTTGTCTGTCACTGGATTTGAGAACTGTAGCTTGGGCATCAGCAGCTCCAGCCTGTAATCCCAGCTACTCAGGAGGCTGGGATTTGAGGATCGCGGTTCAAAGCCAGTCAGGGCAGGAAAGTCCCCGTGAGACTCTTACCTCCAATCAACCACGAGAACATCCGAAAGTGGCACTGTGGTTCAAGGGGTAGAGCACTAGCCTTGAGCAGAGAAGTTCAGGGACAGCACCCAGGCCCCGAGTTCAAGCCCCACAACCAACAAAAAGAAAAGAAAAGAACAGAAAAGAAGACTGTGAACTTTCTCCTATACACTTGCATGAATTCTCAGAGAAATAGTCCAAGAAATCAAAAATAAATAGGAGGACATCCATAACCACAACCATAAAAACCAAAAGCAAAAGACAAAACAACAAGCAACAACAACAACAAACCAGACATATGGGACTCGTGTGAAATTCACCATCAGGGCTGGGAACGTGGCCCAGTGGTAGAGTGCTTGCCTAGCATGCATGAAGCTGTGGGTTCGATTCCTCAGTACCACATAAACAGAAAAAGCCAGAAGTGGTGCTGTGGTTCAAGTGGTAGAGTGCTAGCCTTGGGCAAAAGAAGCTCAGGGACGGTGCTCAGGCCCTGAGTTCAAGCCCCAGGACTGGCAAAACCCAAAAATCCCAAAACAAAACAACAAATTCACCATCAGAGAGCATAGCCCTCTGCCTACTCAGACCACCAATGAGTATTCAATTTTCTGTTGGGATTAAGTGCATGCGCTGTGGTACTTGTTGTGAGCCGCCTTGCCATACTTGTGCGATGCATCCGGCTGTGGATTTGCTGAAGCAAAGCCAGCAGGGTAAGCGGGCTGGTCCACATAGCTTGCATTTTGTGAGCTCTCCCTTTGGTTTACAGAGATAACATTTCTCCTGAACTAACAAGCGATTAGCAGCTGTCTCCTTGCTCTAACAATCCCAGAACTCCAGAATATGTCAGAGGGAAACAGTCCTGGGTGTAGGTGGCACAGTGCCACCTTGGAGCAGATAAGAAAGAGCCTGTCTGTGGTTCCCCTTTCAGAAGGGAGAAGGGGTTGATTTAGTGTAGGAGAAGCCACTGGAGCGAAGACACCAGAACCGGAATGATTTCTGCATCTAGTTACATGGTGATTTAAAAAATATATATTCTTTGGTCCGGGTCCTGGAGGCTTGAACTCGGGGCCTGAGCACTGTCCCTGAGCTCTTTCTGCTCAAGGCTAGCACTCTACCACGTGGGCCACAGTATCACTTCCGGTTTTCTGGTGGTTCATTAGAGATAAGAGTCTCATGGGGGGCTGGGGATATGGCCTAGTGGCAAGAGCGCTTGCCTTGTATACATGAAGCCCTCGGTTCGATTCCCCAGTACCACATATACAGAAAATGGCCAGAAGTGGCGCTGCGGCTCAAGTGGCAGAGTGCTAGCCTTGAGCGGGAAGAAGCCAGGGACAGTGCTCAGGCCCTGAGTTCAAGGCCCAGGACTGGCAAAAACAAAAACAAAAACAAAAAGAGTCTCATGGACTTTCCTGCTGGGGCTGGCTTTGAACCCAGATCCTCAGATCTCAGCCCGCTGAGTAGCTGGGATGGCAGGGGTGAGCCACCAGCACCCAGCTAAGCGCCCTGTCTCACGCCTGCCATCCCAGCTACTCAGGAGGCTGAGATCTGAGGACTGAGCAGCCCAGTCAGAAAAGTCTGTGAGACGCTCATCTCCAATGAACCACCACCAAAAACAAAAAAAGGCCGGAAGTTGGAGCCGTGGCTCAAGTGACAGTGGCCTCTCGCCTTGAGCTGAAGAGCTCAGGGACAGCACCCAGGCCTAGTGTTCAAGCCCCACCACCAAACAACAACAACATCACCTTACAAATTACTTGGCCAAAGCGTAACTGTCTCAGGGCTCAGGGCAGGCTCTCCAGGGCTGACTCCCACGTGTGGGTGCGTTTCCTCCCCTGGCGTGCTTTCCCCGGGAGTCTCCCCGAGCTTGACGAGGGATCCTCTGCCAGGCTCTGGCCCGCGCCCAGCCCGCCTCTCCGGCTTCGCCACGGCTTGCTGTGTGACCTCACACACATCGCCAAACCCTCTGCTCCCCGGCCCGCCTGGGCCCCACGGTGCCAGCCGTGGCAGCCTGTCCACGCACAGAGGCTCGTGCCCACCACTCCTGCGGGTCCCCCGTCACGGATGGAGGAAACTGAGGAAAAAGCCACAGCCCCAGGACTGGGCAGGGGCAGACACCCAGAAAGGCAGTGTGGCGGGGATTGGCATAGCACTTACACCTAGCAAGCCCTGCAAGTGGACCAGAGTAGAAGAGCACACACACACACACACGTGTGTGTGTATGTATATGTGTATATACATATACACATGACATATATAATATATGAAGCATATCATATGTACATAATACTATATATCACATGCCATATGTATGATGAACATGACATATCACATCTATTAAATATATGATATAGATCATCTATATTTCCTTTTTTTTTTGCCAGTCCTGGGACTTGAACTCAGGCCCTGAGCACTGTCTCTGGCTTCCTTTTGCTCAAGGCTAGCACTCTACCACTTGAGCCTGAGCGCCACTTCTGGCCTTTTCTATATATGTGGTGCTGAGGAATCCAACCAAGGGCCTCATGCATGTTAGGCAAGCACTCTGCCACTAAGCCACATTTCCAGCCCCTGTCATCTATGTTTCATACAGATCATGTATATGGTATGTGATACATATGATCTGTATGTATTATACATAATACATAATGTATTATACATAATATGTTATATATGCGCTATATATAACATATATAATACATGTGATATATCACATGATGATGTGCACCATATCACATATATCACACAAAAGGTATATCATATATAGTATGTATGATATATGTCACAATATATCATACATATGATATGATATGTATGCTGATGGTATATATCACACATATGATTATCTCATATACCATTTAATGAGATATATCATATATAAGTGATGTATATCCTATATGATACAGTAATCACATATTAATCATATGACATACATGATATGTACATACACACATATACATATATGGTATATCTTATAGATGATATCTTGTACATTGTATATGATATAACATATATATGATACATATCACATATATAATACAGAGATATTACATATCTCTATCTATCTATCTGTCTACTATGGTGCCAGTCCTGGTTCTTTTTTTTTTTTTTGGCCAGTCCTGGGCCTTGGACTCAGGGCCTGAGCACTGTCCCTGGCTTCTTCCTGCTCAAGGCTAGCACTCTGCCACTTGAGCCACAGCGCCGCTTCTGGCCGTTTTCTGTATATGTGGTGCTGGGGAATCAAACCTAGGGCCTCGTGTATCCGAGGCAGGCACTCTTGCCACTAGGCTATATCCCCAGCCCCGAGTCCTGGTTTTTGAACCCAATGCCAGGCACTGTTCTTGAGCTTTCTTGCTTAAGGCTAGTGCTCTACCACTTGAGCCACAGTTCCACTTCCTTTTTTTTTTCTGGTTTATTGCAGATAAGAGTCTCACGGACTTTCCTGCCCAAGCTGGCATGGAACTGCGATCCTCAGATCTCAGCCTCCTGAGTAGCTAGGATGACAGGTGTGAACCGCTGGCTCCTAGCTTGTAATGCTTTGTGTTGCTGCTGTTGTTGTTGTGACTGTAGAGTATAACAGCCCTGATGGTGACATTTCCCCACAGGTGTGTGACGTACTGTCATCTTCCTCACCTGCTCTCCCATCTCTCACCCTTCCATGGATGAGGGGACTAGGTGCTGGCCAGGTACCCCCTGCTGCTAGGACGGATGACGAGACTCAGAGCTGGAGATGAAACACTCTGTAGGAAGGGATTCACGCCGGGTCGGGATTGTGGGGCAACTCATTAAGGACTTACTCCTTTTCTCAAGGCTCCTGGAAAGTGTATATTTGTGAGCACCGATGCCGACAGTCCTTAGAGGGTAAATTCTTCCCACTCCTGCATCAAAGTCTAGAAATAGCCCGGAAAAAAGTTTACAAAAGCTAGGATGACGGGCTCCTGCTGCTCAGGAGGCTGAGATCTGAGGATTAAGCCTCCAAGTCAGCCTAGGCAGCAAAGTCCATGAGACTCTTATCTCCCATGAACCACCAGAAAACTGGAGGTGAAGCTGTGGCTCAGGTGGTAGAGCCCTAGCCTTGAGCAAAAAGAGGCTCAGGGACAGCGCCCAGGCCCTGAGTTCAAGTCCTAAGACTGACCTAAAAACTGTGAAGGAAAACTGAGAGCAGGAAGGTCTCTGAAGGCAAGGCTGCCAGGAGGATCTTTGATTTTTGCCCCTTTTCTTGTGTGCATGTGCTGATCCTGGGATTTGAACTCAGGACTTCACACTCTTACCTGGCTTTTCCATGCAGGGCCACGGTTCCACTTGCCACTTTTTTTTGTGTGTGTGTGTGTGTGGGTTCGCGGGAGAGAAGAATCCTTGGGACTTTCTGCTCAGCTTGGCTTGGAACTGCCATCCTCAGATCTCAGCCTCCGGACTGGCGAGGGTGACAGGCCTGAGCTGCCTCTAAGATGAAGGGAGGAGTGGCGCAATGCAAACTTTGTCTCCAGAAGACACCAGAAGCATCCAGAAGGCAGGTGGCCCGGCTCCCTTGATGTGGCTGAGAGCCGCTCAAGCACTGCTCAGGCCGGGGCAAAAGCCCAGAGCAAGGCTGAGTCCTCCTCGCCTTCCATCTTGGCTTTGATGTGTTTGATGTTCCAGTCCTGGTACGCGGAGAGGCAAGGGCGCCAGGCTCTCACCAGAACCGCTCTTGGCAGAGGGAAGTGAGGACTTCAAAGGCAGGAAATTGCCCTGGGACAGCTCCAAATGGCGCCTCACAGCGTGAACCCCAGTGAGAAGACAAGGGGAGACCAAGTGGCTGAGCTTTGACTATAGGAATGGGCCCCGGAGCTCGGCCTTCTGACCAGCGTGGGGTGGGGTGGGGGGCTGCACCTGCCTGAACAGAGTCACAGCTTTGTTTCTTAACCTGCTCACTCTAACATGAGTGTGTCTACGCACTGTGCACACTTTCACCCAAGCCTACCAAGCCCACGGGCCTTTCTTTTTATTTTTTTTTTCTTTTTGTGCTAGACCGGGGTTTTGAACTCAGGACCTGGGCATTGTTGCTTTGCTTTTTCACTCAAAGCTGGTGCTCTGGAATGGTGGCATAGCGGTACAGTGCTTGGCTAGCATGCATGAAGCCCTGGGCTCGATTCCTCAGCACCGCATATATAGAAAAAAAGCCAGAAGTGGCGCTGTGGCTCAAGAGGTAGAGTGCTAGCCTTGAGCAAAGGAAGCTCAAGGACAGTGCCCAGGCCCTGAGTTCAAGCCCCAGGACTAGAAAAAAATAAAAAACAAAAAACAAACCAGAGTTCTATCACTTGAGCTACAGCTCCCCATCTGGCTTTTTTTTTTTTTTTTGCTGCTGCATTGGAGGCGAGAGTCTCCCAGACTCTCCTGCCCAGGCTGGCCTCCAGCCCCAATCCTCAGATCTCAGCCTCCTGAGGGGCGAGGACTCACAGGTGTATGAAGACGGGTGTCGGCTTCTCTGGTTTTTTTTTTTTTTTTTCCCCCCTCAGGGCTAAGCGGAGAAGCAACTGAATTTGACCTGCTAGGCATCGGTGCATTGTGTGAGGCTTGAAGGGCAGGCAGCCAAATGCTGATAAATCTCTTCCCCTTGGGAGGGGCCGGCCAGCGCCCCAAAAAAGGGAAGTCATCCGTGGGCGACCTGTTAATGATTTATTGCCTGGTCTCGGGGCCCAGCGTCTCTGGCACCAGCCGCTGTGGCGCTGTCTGGAGGTATCTTCCCAGGGGACATTGTGAGGGACCAGCCAGGGGAGGAGGCTTTGAGCCATCGGCCGCATGAGTCTAGCTGCCCAGGCTGCCATCTTGTTTGTTTGAGATTTTCAAAGCTGACCCAGGCCACGGAGCAGGAGGAAGGTGACTAAGAAGCAGCGCAGGAGAGGTGTAGGTGGTGAGGGGTCCTGGTGGCACCAAGTTTGGGGGCCTGCTTGGTGCTGTCAGAGGATCTGGAGGCTCACAGCCAAGTGAATAGATCAAGGGGAGGCGATGGCTGGCTAGCCGCTGATAGTGGAGATCTAGCCTTTCCGCCCCTTTCCCTTTATCACAGGTTTCCAGGTCTACGCTACAGTGTAGGAGTGATTTACCCAGCCTTCATATCCTGGCAGGCACTAAAAAAAGTCAATTAGCATTGAAAAGCACATTGCCTGTGCATGATATGTCACACGATGCACACACACACAACATATATGAAACATACGAGACATATCATACACACATAATACATATGTGTCCTATCTAACATATGCCCTATACAATGCATGTGATAGCGATCACATGTTTCACACATATCATGCATTAGATATGGATTACACACAACATACATGTGTGGTGTATCACACACACAACATATACATCACATGATGCTATAGATGATATCATATGTAGGATGTGTGTTGTGCCTTACAGAGATTCTATTCATTTTTCTAACTTGGGGGGGGGGTTTGTTTTGTAGGTGGCAATGGCAAATCTAACTCCATTTGAAAACCACAAGGAAATGATCAGGAACCTTTGTCTACTTTTCATTCACTATGGACTTTTTTGTTATTTACTTACTTATTTTTCACCAGTGAGGCTTTGATTTCAATGAGGTGGGAGCAATCAGTTCAGCAAGACATTTGAAAACCTACAAGAACCCTCCATGGGTGTCATGGCTGGTACAAGCACTCATACCTGTAATCCGAACGGCCCAGGAGGCTGAGGTCAGGGGGATTTTCATTCGAGGCCAGCTCAGACAGAAACAGTCCTCTAATGAGGGGGCTCACACCCATCATCCCAGCTGCTGAGGAGGCAGAGATCTGAGGGTTGCGGTTCAAAGCCAGCCCAGGAAGGAAAGTCCATGAGACTGTTTATCTCCAATTAACCAGCAAATAAGCCAGAAGTGGCGCTGTGGCTCGAGCGGCAGAGCATCACCCTTGGATAAAAAAGGTAAGGATCAGTGCTCAGGTGCTGAGTTCAAGCCCCAGGACACACACACACACACACACACACACACACACACACACACACACACATAAGCCATGCCAGAGCTGTGGTAATGTACTAGCTGAGCAAAGAGAGTGAAGAAGGCCTAAGCTCAAAGTCGAGAAAGGAAATATGTCATGACCTTGTGGGTTGATTTCCACGTGGTCAGCATGTGGGAAGTTAGCTGGCTTCCCTGGGATTGGCGTCCTTCCTCCGCTAACCTCTGAGGTGCTGTTCCTTCCACCCGCATCATCAAGCCTCCCTTCTGTATGTCTTTGCACACCTCGTGAGCACACCTATGACCCTTTGTGAACAGAATGTCTCCCTGCCCATTCTGCCTCCTTCTTATTTTCCCTTTTATTTATTTCTTTTTGTTGGTCCTGGGGCTTGAACTCAGGGCCTGGGCGCTGTCCCTGAGCTCTTCAGCTCAAGACTAGTACTCTACCATTTGAGCCACAGTGCCACTTCCAGTTTTCTGGTGGTTCATTGGAGATAAAAGTCTCATGGACTTTCCTGCCCTGACTGTCTTTGAACCACCATCCTCAGATCTCAGCCTCCTGAGTAGCTAGGATTATGGGTGGGAACCACAGGTGCCTGGCTTTTCTCATAGCATTTATCACCACGGAACACTGTATCATTCATGTATTTATTGCAGTGTTTACTTATTTAATCATTCCAATTACTTATTGCTATTTACTTAGTGTACCACTTATTTCTATTATTCATTGTCATCTACTAATTTTTATTTCTATTACTCATTGTCAGTTACTTGTTTTCTGTCTTTTTCTCTTTCTTCCTTCCCCTCCCTCTTTCCCTCCCTCTTCTCTTCCCTTCCTTCTTCCCTTCCTTCCTTCCTTCCTTCCTTTCTTCCTCTTTCTCGTCCCCTTCCTAGAGCAGGCAGAGCTTTTGGTTTGTCTGAGATATTTTTGCATCTACCTCCAGCATTAAGAAAAGCCCTTTTATGTAATAGAACTCAGGATTTCCTACCACTCTCACTACACTCACTGTGCCTCAAGGCTTAGTTTATAAGAAGTGCACAACACAACCTATATCATCTGCTTGGGATGTTTAACTCCCTCTAGAATTTGGCCTGTGTGTGTGTGTGTGTGTGTGTGTGTGTGTGTGTGTGTGTGTGTGTGCTCCAGCACCAATCCTGGGACTTGAACTCAGGGCCTGAGCACTGTCCTTGAGCTTTTGTGTTCAAGGCTGGTGCTCTACCATGTGAGCCACAGCTCTACCTCCAGCTCTTTGGTGACTCATTGGAGCTAAGAGGCTCAGACTTTCCTGCTTGCACAGGCTTCGAACTGTAATCCTCAGAGCTCAGCCTCCTGAGGAGCTGGCGTGACAGGCGTGAGCCACCGGTGTGCCAGGATTTGATCACGGTGTGATCAAAATGATTCCCATCATTTTTTCTTCCTTTCTTGCAAACCAATGGGAAACTTTCTCGTCTCCTTTGCAGCCTGCCTTCTCACTCACACAGCCTGGTGGAAATTCAGAACCGTGGGCCCCACCCAGATGAATGGAGTCCGTATTTGACTTTTTTTTCCCCCTTGGCCATTCCTGGGGCTTGAACTCAGGGCCTGAGCACTGTCCCTGGCTTCTTTTTGCTCAAGGCTAGCACTCTGCCACTTGAGCCACAGCGCCACTTCTGGCCGTTTTCTATATATGTGGTGCTGGGGAATCGAACCCAGGGCTTCATGTATACGAGGCAAGCACTTTTGCCACTAGGCCATATTCCCAGCCCCTGGAGTCCGTATTTGAAAATGAGTTGTTTTCTCCAGTCATGCCATGTCTCTTTCTCCGCCTCTCCATCCCACATCCCTCCCTGGTTTCCCCAGGCCTGGAAGTCCTTCTGCCCACTGTGTCCCTGTCCAGTCTCATCTTGGAAGACCACGGTCCCCATCCTTCCCTCCCACTCAGCGCTTGGCTTCTGCTGGGTTTGCAGCAGGGCCAGATCGCTCTGCTTCCTGGAGAAGGTTGGCAGACCTATCTTATCTTTCCAGGCTCTTCTTCTTGAAAGGCCTTTAAGCTGTGTGAGGGCAAGGCTGGATCTGTATCTTCCTTATCTCCACATCCTCCTGCCTCACCTTCTTTAACTTAATTAGGATCTCCTAAGAGCAAATGAATGATTCCCAAGTCTTTGTCTCCTCTGCTTCTTCTACAGATCTAAAGATGTTGGAGGTAGAAGGAAAGGAAGAAGGAAGGTGAAAGGAAGGAAGGAGGAAGGAAGGAAGGAAGGAAGGAAGGAAGGAAGGAAGGAAGGAAGGAAGGAAGGAAGGAAGGGTCAAGAGCAATTAAAATGAGCACTGTAGAAGTAGGAAGCGGAGGGGCATGAAGTCTTTAGAAGCTACCTCACATTGCTTAGATGTCTCATTGCTGGTTTTTCTGGAAGATTCTGGCAGAGACTAGCAGAGACGCGTGGTCTGCGTAGCTCTCTGGTTCCTGGGTGACAAGGGCAGCTCGGCTGTTCGTGTTTGGTGAGGAGCCTTCCCTCTCCCAGGAAGGAGACTGGGTGGCACCTCGGTCCCTATCTCCCCCCTCCAGGCGAGGCGTGGCCCCCCTCCTCGCAGTGTGCCCAAATCTGATCCTCATTAAGCTTTTTAATGAAACTCACCCCCCCCCACCCCCCAACAAGAGGAAGATTTGACTTTCCACAGGCTCCCTCCACCCCCAACCCCAGGACAACGACAACCACAACAACAGAACACTATAAATGGCTCCCCAAAACCTGGCATGCGTGGCTCACACCTGTCACCCTAGCTACTCAGGAGGCTGAGATCTGAGGATCTGGGTTCAAAGCCAGCCCGGGCAGAAAAGTCTGTGAGCCTCTGATCTCCAAGAATCCACTCTCAAGCCCAGAAGTGGAGCTGTGGCTTAAGCGGGAGACAGCGCCAGCCTTGAGGGACACAGAAGGACACAGGGATGGCGTCCCAGGCTCTAAGTTCAAGCCCCAGGACTGGCACAAGGAACCCAAGTGATACCCGCACGGCACCGCTTCTCCTCTGATCATAGGAGCTGAGCCCCCGCTCCTCCCCCCCCCGCCTCCCCCCCCCCCCCCCCCCCCGCTCTAGGGCCTTGGAAGCACAGACGGCATTTCATAAACGGCTGAACGTGTAAATCGACTCACACTGCGCGTGTGCTTGCCAAGAACCAGACACGGCAGACATCGCAGAACCAGATCAGGGGTGCGGAGGGGGGGGGGGGGGGTGGGGGCGGACGACAACCCTAATTTTGTTTGGCCAAATTTGCCAAGCATAATAGGTTCTGAGCTCCCGTATGGGTGTTTCCCCAGTAATTACGCCTTAATTGTTTGGGCAAATCAGAGGATCTATCAGCTACAAGGCCAATTAATTAAGTGCAGACACACAAGGCAGATGGGAAGCTAAGGAGGGCTGGCCGGGTTGGTTGGAAGCCTGTGTGATTTTAGTTCGTTTTTTATTTGTTTGCTTTGGAGAAGCTGTGGAGAGAGCATGCCTAGTCCCCGTGGCTGGTGAGGGGCCATTCCATCCAGATCTTGGGGGTGTCTCCGGGGACGAGGTTGGGGGTCACCAGGGAGGGGCAGGGGCAGAACTGGGGGTCCCCCGCACCCTGGTGGAAGGAAAGGCGGGGCCAGTGACCTGCAGCTCGAGGGTACCTTCTGTCCACTGTCCCCCAATGGGGCGTGGGAAACGGCAACTCACCAGAGACCTTGACAGGTTTTTTTGCCAACATTCAAGTGTCACATTTTCTCTTGTTCATCTTCTCTTCTTTTTTCTTTTTTAATTAAAAAGGGGTCAGGTGATATCTCACAGGCCCTGGCTGTTTCTTCCCATGGTTGCCTTGGTTTCTTAGCTGAGGATTTCTCTCTCTCTCTCTCTCTCTCTCTCTCTCTCTCTCTCTCTCTCTCTCTCTCTCCCCCCCCCCCCCCGCAAGTCCTGGGGCTTGAACTCAGGGTCTGGTCACTGTCCCTGGCTAGCACTCTACCACTTGAGCCACAGAACCACTTCTGGCATTTTTTGTGGACGTGGTTGGTATTGAGGAATCGAACCCAGGGCTTCATGCACGCTAGGCAAGCACTCTACCACTAAGCCACCTCCCCAGCCCTGTGGCTGAGGATTTCTAGGAGTTGCATACTGGTGCCTATTCTGAGCATGAATTCTGTTCTCTGGAACAGACCCCTAAAACGCAGCACCCTAATTTCCCATGTACCTGTGTTATGGTTAC
This sequence comes from Perognathus longimembris pacificus, assembly GCF_023159225.1. Classification (NCBI taxonomy): domain Eukaryota; kingdom Metazoa; phylum Chordata; class Mammalia; order Rodentia; family Heteromyidae; genus Perognathus; species Perognathus longimembris. The sequence goes on along the minus strand of NC_063185.1, from coordinate 3,356,733 downwards.
TGTTGGGTTGTTGTTGGTTGTGGGGCTTGAACTCGGAGCCTGGGTGCTGTGTTTTAGTCCTTGAGACTCTTACCTGCAATGAACCACTAAAAAGCAGAGGTGGTGCTATGGCTTTTAGTGGTCCATTGCAGACAAGAGTCTCAAGGACTTTTCTGCCCAGGCTGGCTTTGAACCACGATCCTCAGAGCTCAACCTCCTGAGTAGCTAGGATGACAGGCGTGAGTCACCAAGGCCCGGCTCTGTGATTGTCTTTGATGGGCAACTTTGCTGATGAATGTGCCACCCAGCTCCAGAACGGGGGTTGAAGCTACCTGGCTCAGCACAAGGCTTGCGCCTCGGGGAATGCCATTGGGAGGTACAGGTTGGCAGGATGGGGATTTCTGGGTGTTATTATTATCTATAGAAGCAAAGGCAGTCGGGTCTGAGCACAGGAAGCTGGGGAGACCCAGACATGGCTGGGAGCAGGCGTAAAACCGTACTCAGTGTTCGTTACACACGAACCCATTGCGTTCCCTGTCTCCATCTGCTCCATGCTCACCCAAGTCTGCCTTTCTTCCTCTACTTCTGGCTGTTGGGCCCAGGACCTTCCCTGTGCCTTCAGAACCACTGGGAAGAGCATGGCGGAGCTAGCACCAAAGATGGAAGGGTGTCAATGAAGTCATGGCCCCAGAGAGAAAGACAGCTTCCGGAGTCAAGCTCCAACAGTGACACAACCAGGATCTGAGCAAAGCTCTGACACCTCATTTAACTGCGTATTTGTCTTTAACAAGAGTTCTCTTCCAGAACCAGTGTCTCCAGTTCCGGCTGGAATCTGCCCAAGGCACAGAGCCAGGGACTCGCTTTTCAAAATGGCAGCCGGCCGTGGACAGTTCCAGTGTGGGCTGGCTCCTTCTCAAATTCAACCTGGGCCACCAAAGACAACAGAATGAGAAGGATAATTATTCACTATTTTGAGCATTTCCCATATGTGAGATGCTTTGAGGGCATGATCTAAGTTTATTCTCTCATTCTTATCAATGAAAGCTAACTACCGGGCACAGCTGGCTGGCTTACACACGCCTGTCGTCCTAGCTACTCAGGAGGATGAGATCTGAGGAGCCTGGTTCAAAGCCAGCCTGGGCAGGAAAGTCTGTGAGCCTCTTAGCTCCCACAAACCACCAAAAAGCCAGAAATGGAAGCTGTGGTTCAATTGGTAGAGCACCAGCCTTGAGCTCAGAAGCTGAGAGACAATGCCCAGCCCCTGAGTTCAAGCCCCAGGACCTGCATAAGTAGGTAGGTAGAAAGACACACAGATAAGAAAGAGATACCTATACAGTATCTATAAAATTAAATATTATGATCAGAAAATTGAGACAAGGACCTAGGTGACATCGGTAGAGAGCAGTAAATTTATTTTCTCTCCCAACAGGGCCAATTACTTTTAAGGATGCCTGGAGCTGAAGTTCATTGGGGCAAACTGGTCACCCTAATTATTTTTGCAGTCTATTTTACAGCAATGACTTGGTGAATCTATGGGTATTTTTATTCCTTCCCAGTTCCAGTTCCCAGAGCTTTCCATTTTCTTTACCATGATTCCAGCTCTCTTCCTTCTAGGCTTCAAGCCTCAGTTCTTCGTGGCTGTAGATTTAGCCATTCACTTTAATTTGTATCTATATTATATTACTGGTGGTCTTCATTATGGATTGGATTTTTTTTTCCATTTCTGGGGCTTGAACTTGGGGCCTGGGTGCTGAGTTCCTAGCATGAACTCAGAGTTTAACAGTGTGGCTCTCGCCTGTCATCCTAGCAACTCAGGAGGCTGAGACCTGAGGATCACAGTTCAAAGCCAGCCTGGGCAGGAAAGTCTGTGAGACTTTTATCTCCCATGAACCACCAGAAAACCAGAAAGGATGCTGGTGGTATCAAAGTGGTAGAGCGCCAGCCTTGAGCCAAAAGAAGCTCAGGGATGGTGCCTAGGCCCAGAGTTCAAGTCCCAGAACCAGCAAAAAAAGAAGAGATAGATAGATAGATAGATAGATAGATAGATAGACAAATCGATCTCAATAGAGCCATCACTCCACTTCAGTAGCTATTAATTCAATGGTCGACTTTACATTACTTTTAAATTTCTTCCCTACACTCCAACATTCACATACTCGGAAGTAAGTTTCAGGCATTTTATTCACAGATATTTGAAGTCTAATTTTTTTTTTAAAGTTCATTTCTCCATACTGGCTTTGTCAGAATAAGTAATCCATTTTCTCATTTGTGGGTGAGGTTATGTGTAACATTGTCATGCAGTAAAAGCAATCGGGACTTAATTAATTAAAATTAACTAATTAAAATGAATCCCAGAGTAATTTTAGCTCTGAGTTTCGACAGATCCAAGGCCTTTTGGCTGTTATTGTTGCTGTTGCTGTAGATGTCTTTTTTTCATCGACATCCATCTTAAACCCAAGGGGGTTTTAGAAGTCCGTTCTCAGCTCATTTTAAGATGCTTACAGTGTTTCTTGATCACAATCACCCCGCTGCCATTCTGTCTTTTGCCCCTCTCCTTCCTTGACCAAGCTCATCAAATTCACCATTCTTGAGTACTCTGTGTGTGTGTGTGTGTGTGTGTGCGTGCGTGTGCGCGCGTGGCGTGTGTACACAAGGCTCCTTTCCTCCTTCTCCTCCCCCCACTCCTCCATTCAGCAGGGGGATGGATGCGCTCCTTCCTGCCTTCCTGGTCCTCATGCAGAAGGGTGCTCTGACCCACGCCTCTGATTGGCCAGGACACAAACCACTCCGGAAATAGATTTATTAGCATCCGATATGATTTAGGGCGAATGCGTGTCTGTTGATTCTTTCGTCCTTAATTGCCATAATGGAAGGTTTTGAAGGCATCTGATTATTAGTAATGATTGCATTCATTAAGTACTAACCCTAAGCTTGACTCTATTAGGATCCAAATAGAAGGTAACTTGGTGAACGAGGAAGAGATCGTTTCCCAACTAATTGCTATACGCGTCGCCACACAGAAACAAAAGGGCAAGCAGGAAATACATGCAGACACCAGGAAACCTTAGGACTTCCTCGAACTTCCTGAGTCCTGGCTGAGACCATCTGCCAGCAAGAGTGCCCTCCACTGCTTCCCGGGCGATTTGCAGTTTGTTTTTCTTTCCTTCCTTCTGTCTGTCTGTCTGCCTCCCTCCCTCTTTCCCTTCCTTCCTTCCTTCCTTCCTTCCTTCCTTCCTTCCTTCCTTCCTTCCTTCCTTCCTTCCTTCCTCCTCTCTCTCTGTCTCTCTCTCTCTCTCTCATTTTCTCTCTTTCTTTCTTTTTTTCTTGTACTGGGATTTGAACTCAGGGCCTTATACTCTCCTCCCACCTCCCTTTATTTATTTATTTATTTATTTAGCCTCTGGTTTGGCCTTGTACATTGTCTGAGCCATACCGCCACTTCCTGCTTTTTGCTGGTTTACTGGACCTTCTTGCCAGGCTGGTTTCCAACCGCTATTGTGATTCAGATTCGCTGTGTGTGTTTGTGCCAATTGATCCCATTCCAGTTTACCTGTCTAATAAGGTGAGAATTGTGTTTCCTGTCATGAGAAGGATGGTGATAATCTTTCTCTTATTGGAAAGATTATGGTGACACCTACACAGTGACACATAAGTGCGCACATACCTGGTTAGGGCAGGTTTACTCAAGACCAGTGGTGTGTAACAGTGTTATGTTATTAGCATCAAGAATTCCAGTGGCTCACGCCTGTCATCCCAGCTACTCAGGAGGCTGAGATCTGGAGATCAAGGTTCAAAGCCAGCCTGGGCAGGAAAGTATGTGAGACTCGGATCTCCAATGAACCACCAGAAAACTGGAAGTGGTGCTGTGGTTCACCTGGTAGAGTACTAGCCTTGAGGTGAAGAGCTCAGGGACAGGGCCCAGGCCCTGAGTTCAAGCCCCACGACCACCAACAACAAAAGGATTCCTTTTCAGGAGTGGATAGGAAAGCCACGCTCCCTTCCCCAACATAAGCCGGCAGGACAGCCATGAGGAAACATAGAGTCAAGTCCTCTTTCTGAACGAGGGCTGCATCTAGCCTCTGAAATGGGGCATGTGCGTGCATGCATGTGTGTGTGTGTGTGTCACACACTTGTCTTTTCTGGAGCCCGGCGTGTTCTGGGTACATTTGTTGTAAAGAGTCAGACGTATTCTCGTTCTGTTCGTGTTGTACACACACACACACACACACACACACACACACACACACACACACCATGACCTGCTTTCTTCTTCCCTTTGTCTTCAGATGAGAGGGAGGTGACTTGGAATTAAGGTTAGTAATTATTGTTTTTATAGCACAGGTGGTTCCTCTGATGCATTACTGAATACCTGTGACTCTCAATTCTTTTCCCCTTCCTTCCTTCCTTCCTTCCTTCCTTCCTTCCTTCCTTCCTTCCTTCCTTCCTTCCTTCCTTCCTTCCTTCCTTCCTTCCATCCTTCCCTCCCTCCCTCCCCCCTCCCTCCCTCCCTCCTCCCTCCTCCCTCCCTCCCTCCTCCCTCCTCCCTCCTCCCTTCTCCTCCGTCCTCCTCCTCCTCCTCCTCCTCCTCCTCCTCCTCCTCCTCCTCCTCCTCCTCCTCCTCCTCCTCCTCCTCCTCCTCCTCCTTCTTTTGCCAGTCCTGGGGCTTGGACTTCAGGGCCTGAGCACTGTCCCTGGCTTCTTGTGCTCAACGCTAGCACTCTACCACTTGAGCCACAGAGCTACTTGCGGCTTTTTCTGTGTATGTGATGCTGAGGAATCGAACTCAGGACTCCATGCTTGCTAGGCAAGCCCTCCGCTGCTAAGTCATTCCCAGCCCATGATTCTGAATTCTTATCCCAGCCTCGGATAGAAGAATGGTTGTGATGGCTGGAAAGGGCTTGTAAGTCGTCCTGGACAATGAGATTTTTTTCTGTTTAATTCTCCCCCTTGGTTCGGATTCCTTCTCCCCGTGGAGATGTCACTGGCATCTCGGTGGCCTGCAGATCTGTCTCCAGAGTGAGAAGGAAGTTGTGGCCGGCTGAACCCCTGAACCCCAGGAGATGGAGGAGATGGACCCTCCCATCCTCCCCGGGCCTTCACGGTTCAGAGCAAGGACTACTCCATTTCCCATCCAGCTCTGCGCGTAACAGCCCCTGCAAAAGAAATAAAATAAAATAATAAAATGGCAGTTGGTTTCTCCAGACATCCTGGGCATGAAGGTGATGGCGGTAGCTCCTTGATTTGGGAGAAGTACACAATAATAATAATAATAATAATAATAATAATAATAATAATAATAATAATGGATTTCTTGCAGACCATGGAACTCAGCTGAGCTGGTTTCTTCAGATACAACCAACAAACAAGCAGAGCTGGGCGGCTTTCCTGGCTTTGGTGACACATGCGTTCTCCTGGCTGCAGTGGGACTGGAGGACCAGACCTGAGAGATCTTTCTGGAAAAAGAGGTTGGCCTGTTGTCCATGGACAGTGATCATCAGTGACCACGCAGCCCGCAGGGGTGGGGTGAGGCCGAGCTGGGCTCCGGAGGGTGGACGGGAGGGATGGACAGGCCAGCTGCCCCGGAGCAGGGACCCCGAGTTTGCTCTGAGTGACCCGCAGAGAGCCCAGAAGTTGGTGGGGGGATCCGCTGTGTGGGGGACCTGCGGGGGGCTGAGAGCTGTGTCCCCCCTGAGTCCCCCTCCCTCCCCCCAATCTCCCCCAGCACCGCCCACCCAGCCTCAACTCCGCCCCTCCCCCTACACAACGAGATTGATTTAGTGTCTTGATGTGGGACATTTGCAACGACTGGACACATCGTTCTGGCACTTTCCATGGGAGTGACGTTGACATCGCCCTCATTTCCCATCCCGGGCTGATTCATGGGGGGGACTCACAAGCCGCAAGGCCCCAGGTGTGGGGAGCTCTGACCTCCCCACCCCCCACACTGAATACGGGGGCAGGGGGCGTGTGGTTCAGCCTGTGTGCGCAGGCTCCGTGCTGGGGAGCTGCCGGCTTTTCCTGGGGTTCAATGCTTATTCTTCTTGTTGCATGTTTTTCATTTTCTGGACTACGCTGTACTTTGGGGGGGGTGTAACAGTTCTCATATTGATTACTCGTTTATTTGATTATGTGTGTGTATTGATTATGTATTGATTTACTCTTGTGCCGGTACTGGGGCTTGAACTCAGGACCTGGTGCCCTTGCTCAACGTTTCCTTCCCAAGGCTGGCCCTCTACCGCCTGAGACACAGCTCCACGTCTGGCTTTCTGCTAGCTGAAGATGGGGGTCTCTCGGATTGGTTTTCCCAGGCTGGCTTTGAACCAGGATCCTCCCATCTCAGCCTCCAGAGTGGCTAGGATTTCTTACAGGTGGATCCCCTTCCTTGCCCGTGATAGTTATCATTGTCCACATCTACCCAGCTTGTTGTTGATGTACTACGTGGAAGCCATTTTCCTGTGCCACCTGCCTGCCTCCCTCCCTCCCTCCTTCCCCCATTCCTCTCTCTCCCTCTCTCTCTCTCTCTTTCTTTCTTTCTCCAGTCCTGAGGTTTGAACTCAGGGCCTGACCACTGTCCCTGGCTTCTGAGGGCTAGCGCTCTATCACTTGAGCCACAGCGCCACTTCCGGCTCTTCCCGGTGGTTCACTGGAGATCGGAGTCTCATGGACGTTCCTACCCGGGCTGGCTTCAAAGTGTGATCCTCAGATCTCAGCCTCCTGAGTAGCTAAAATTTACAGGCCTGCGCCACCAGCGCCCGGCTCAATAATAATGATTTCTTAATTGTTAGGACAACTTGTTACAGTCCTCCTCGCACCAAAGATAAAGCAGATGTTTGCTGGAGGACAACTTCATGGACAAGATGCTCGACAGCACCAAGGCCATGCTGGGGATGCTACAGAGTTGGTTCTGGCTGTGGAGGCCAACAGTGCTGCCTTGAGTTGAAACGGAACGAGCTGGCTTCAGGTATGGCTCCATCCAGGGGTTCCCAAGGCTGAATGATGGACCTGAATTCACGCATGCAACCAGGCTGGTCCCAATGAAACGCTGCTCTAGGGAGCTGGCGCATTCCCCCCCCTTCCCCCCCCCCCGTTCTTCACACCTCTGGTAGGTGACCAGCTTTCCAAGACCCAAGACTCCACAGCACAAGTCTCCTTGTCCTGGGAGTGGAAGTGGGGTGGAATGCTGTGAATCCTTTCAGGATTCACATTTCCATTCAGCATTGCAGGAGAGTCACCCCTCAGCCTGGCCCGGCTGTTCCGATCTGGCCTGAACCCTGGAGGAAACACCGGCGATTTCTAGGCTCTCCTCCAAGTGTGAAACGGGACCCCACGCGTCTGCAATGATGTCTGCACACTTTTTCTTTCTTCAGACCCCTGACTGCGAATCCCCTTTGTGGCTGGAGGCGGTGGGAAGCTCAGGATTGACAGCCCCGCCTGAGACCCGGGTAAAGCACGAGCCTGCGTGCTGGAGGATCCGAGTGTGTCCCGTTGCTCCGGCCTCCCACCTGCTCCAGCCTCGCCAGTGAGTCTTGATTTAAAAAAGAAAAGAAGAAGAAAAAGAAGAAGAAAAGCATTCTACAGCACCAGCAACATGAGGTCTAGCGGCTCAGCTTTCCGAGTGAATGAAACGCCTCTGGGGCCCCCTACCCCCGCAAGAATGACTTTAACAGATCAGTCAGGAAGCTGAAGTGTCCAGGCATCAGGTATGGCTTGATCCAGGGGCTGCCACGCTATGATCAAGGGTCGGTCTTCACGCCATTTCTTGGATGTCTCTCAAAAGGTCAGCTTTGTGTTTAAGGAGCCCAGTCATTTTAGGCCACACTTCCGGGGTGGGGGGCATGTATAGACATTCTTAAGGGGGGGAGACACCCCCACTAACCTCTCCTCTCATTTTCTTTGTTTCTGTAGGGAAGCAAGAGGCGTGGCTCAAGTGGTAGAGTTTGGCTAGAAAGCCCAAGTTCAAACCCCAACACTGCCCTACCTAAAAACAAAACAGAAACTCCCTTCTTTTTGGTTGCATGTGTGCGTGTACGCGCGTGGTGTGTGTGTGTGTGTGTGTGTGTGTGTGTGCGCGCGCCAGTACTGGGATTTGAACTCAAGGCTTGGATGTTACTGTACCAGGCTCAAAGCTGGCTCTCTACCACTTGAGCCACACTTCCTTAGTATCCTCTTATTACCTGCTCTAATCGCTGGCAGAGGATTTCCCGCACGGAGCTCCCGGAAGCCCACGGTCACTCCGGAATTCCGTGCAAAATGTGTGTGCACCAGGCCTCACGCAGGTCACGCCAGCTACTCAGGAGGCTGAGCTCTGAGGATCACAGTTCAAAGCCAGCCCCGGGCAGGAAAGTCTGTGAGACTCCTATCTCTAACAAACTAGTGGAAAGCTGAAGTGGAGCTGTGGCTCAAGTGGTAGAGACAGAGAGAAAAATACCACTAAAGGACAGTGCCTAGGCCCTGAGTTCAAGTCCCAGGACTGGCAACCAAAGAAAACAGAAACAACAACAAACACTCATGCATCTGTGTGTGAAAAGCAAGAAGGCGGCTTTCTTCGAGTTTCTAGAATCATTGTGGGGCAAACGTTCGTGAAGAACAGCGAGGCTATTTTCTTTCTTATTTAACTGCATAATCAACGACAAATAAATATATAACTATAGTATATAACTCTATAATATATGATTTGTGTATATTTATATATATGTGCACAATGCACTTTTTTCTTTCTTTTTTTTTTTTTGTCAGTCCTAGGGTTTGAACTCAGGGCCCGAGCACTGTCCCTGGCTTCTTTTGTTCAAGGCTAGCACTCTACCACTTGATCCACAGTTTAACTTCCAGCTTTTTCTGTGTATGTGGTGCTGAGGAATCGAACCCAGGGCTTCATGCATGCTAGGCGAGCACTCTACCACTAGGCCACATTCCCAGTCCTATATTTAAATAAATTATTTATATATTATGTTGTGTAATGTGTTTACATTATATTTTATGTTTTATTATATATTATGTTATATTTACATATAAATATTATATTATATATAAGTACAGAGCTATCCCTGTAAGTAGACATAACTAGTTCCTCTGTCCTTCTCCCTTTGGATGGACGTCAATCCTGACCCAGGAGTGCTGCCTGTTACCAAGGCGACTCGATGGGTCTCGCGTGGGGTGGGTGGCGTCTCCCTCGTGGGCAGCCCCCTCCCCCACCCCAGCCTCCATCACACCCTGAGCAGCGTTTCCAGACAAGGTAAATAAAGGCAGACATCCAATCCCTATGTGGAGAACAGAGAATGAGGCTACTGCTCGGTACTACGCACACACACACACACACACACACACACACACACACAGAAAGATGACCACATTCCAGGGGCACGCCCAGTTGGAATGTTGGTTTTCACAGCCTCTTTGCTTGTCAAACTTCATCTCGAGGAAAAGGAGCTAATTTGATTTGGCAAGGACTTCCCGCAATATGGAACTAACTGATCTCTGGGGCGGGGTGGGTGGGGGGGACGATGACCTTTGATGTGTCGTGTAGAGTGACCCCTCCCCCCCCATGGGGGAACGAGCCCCCTCCACAGCCCACAGCGCCTGCGCCATCTACCCGCCAACTGCTGAGCACAGGTAGGAGAGGAGGCTCTGCTTGCTCCTCCCTCCCTCCCTCCCTCCCTCCCTCCCTTCCTTCCTCCCCCCCTCCCTGCATCCCTCTGTCCCTCCCTTCCTCCCTCTGTCCCTCCCTCCCTCCCTTCCTCTCTCCCTTCCTTTTCTTTCTTTCATGGTAGCTGGGATGACAGGTGTGAGCACTGAGCAGCTCCCTGAGACCTGTTAGTTGTCTGACTGACTGATGACTGACTGACGGACTGATGGACTGATTGACTGACTGATGACTGATGACTGACTGACTGATGGACTGACTGGTGACTGACAGACTGACTGATGACTGACTGATGGACTGACTGATGGACTGACTGACTGACAGACTGACTGATGGACTGACGGACTGACTGACTGACTGACTGATGGACTGACGGACTGACTGACTGGCTGATGACTGACTGGCTGATGACTGACTGACGGACTGACTGACTGACTGATGGACTGACTGACTGACTGATAACTGACTGACTGATGACTGACTGATGACAGACTGATTGACTGACTGATGGACTGACTGACTGACTGACTGACTGATGACTGACTGACTGGCTGATGACTGACTGATGGATTGACTGACTGACTGACTGATGACAGACTGACTGATGGACTGACTGATGACTGACTGATGGACTGACTGACTGACTGATGGACTGACTGACTGACTGATGGACTGACTGACTGACTGATAACTGACTGACTGATGGACTGACTGATAACTGACTGACTGATGACTGACTGATGACTGACTGATGGACTGACTGACTGACGGAGCTCCGACTTCCACGCTCAGCCACTTCCCTCTGTGAACTGTGGACGGCAGGCTAACGTAGATCTTGCGTGGCTCCCCAAAGTCCGGGGGCAAATGCGCGGATCCACCGCCCTGCTGCCTCTCAGGAGGTGCGGGACCTTACATAAGTGTGATGTAGAAACCCAGTTGAGGTGTGAGGCGGGGCACCCCCTAAATAAAAGAACCCCAGGACTTCCACACCCCCATGAGGGGAGCAAGGTTGCTTTGCCGTGCGTCCCCAGCACCAGTGTTGTGGGACAGGCTCCTAAACTAATAGGTCAAGAGATTGCAGATGGAAACTTCTGGAAATGTGAGCCCAAAGGTGCATTGCTCGGCACGGCCCAGACATCTCAAAGCCACCGAATGATAAAGGGGGGCTGGAGGCCAACTACTGAGGACAGCTGGGCTCGGGGACCAGTGGGGTGCAACCTCAGGTTGCTTGCTCAGCTTTGCCAGCCCAGTCTCTGGGGGCATGCTCGTGGAAACACCCAGGCACCCCTCTTCAAGGATCTTGGAGCAAGCGCCACCTCTTCCACGAAGCCTTGCTTCCATCTTCACCGCCTCCATTGCCTACCTCAGCATAGGTTACATTTTTTTTGTTGTTGTTGTCAGTCATGGGGCTTGAACTCAGGGCCGGGGTGCTGTTCCTGAGCTCTTCATCTCAAGGCCAGTGCTCTACCGCTTGAGCCACAGCCCCACTCCCAGTTTTCTGGTGGATCCGTGGAGACCAGAGTCTCACAGACTTTCCTGCCTGGCCTGGCTTCTGACTGTGATCCTCAGATCTCAGCTTCCTGAGTAGCTGGGATGACAGGCCTGAGCCCACTAGTGTCTAGTTCATTCTCGACTGCTAATAGTGATCTTCTCTTGCTCGCAGGAAGATCGCCTGCCCCGGGTTGCTTGTTGAGGGCTAAATGAATCAGAACCTGATGATTAGCTCCGATCTCCTTAGCAACTCCACGCGAATGTTGGTGATCCCACCCAGGGAAGAGTCAAAAGCAGCCTTGGTACAGAGTGATGGATGCAGAGCGACATGGAGGGCCTCGTGTCCGCACATCAGGAAGGAAACTTGGGGGGTACCCTCTGGGACCTGCATCTCCATGGTCATTGGAAAGCCGGCAAGGATTTTCCTGCTGGGTGCTGACCTCTCCCTCTAGCCTTTGAGTCGATGAACACAGGGTAGTGTTCTTGGCATTCTCTATCCTCTGTTTCTGCTATGGGACCTGGCACATAATAGCATTGATGAAGGGGCGTGTGTGTGTGTGTGTGTGTGTGTGTGTGTGTGTGTGTGTGCTTGAACTTAGGGTCTAAAGAGAAAAGAAGAGAAGAGATGAGAGAGTAAAAGTTTCAGAAAGTAGCTGGTGGTTCACACCTGTAACTCGAGGCTGAGAGCTAAGGATGGAGGTTCAAGACCAGCCTGGGCAGGCAAGCTTGTGAGACTCTTATCTCCAATAAAGTACAAGAAAAGGCTGGAAGCGGAGCTGTGGCTCAAGTGGTAGGGGACCAGTCTTGGGCACAAAGCTCAGGGACAGCGCCCAGGCCCTGAGTTCGAGCCTCAGGTCTGGCACACACACACGTGCACACACACACACACACACAGTGTTAATGATCCTTTGTTGGAGTGACTTTTAGCAGTGACTTGTGTTCCATTCATGCTTATTGAACAACTGAGTCGTGTCATTGTGGAATTCATATTCAAGTGGAGCTGCAGGAGGCCCATGTACCTGTGACATGGGGGAGACGCACTGGGGGTCAGCGGGGTGTGTGCTGAGAAGTGCATTGTTGGAGTGTTCTGAGCAGTGCATCGTGGGTGTGTGCTGAGAAATGCATTGTGGGGGGCTGGAAATATGGTCCAGTGGCAAGAGTGCTTGCCTTATATACATGAAGCCCTGGGTTCGATTCCCCAGCACCATATATACAGAAAACGGCCAGAAGCGGCGCTGTGGCTCAAGAGGTAGAGTGCTAGCCTTGAGCGGGAAGAAGCCAGGGACAGTGCTCAGGCCCTGAGTCCAAGGCCCAGGACTGGCCAAAAAAAAAAAAAAAGAAAAAAAAAAGAAATGCATTGTGGGTGTGTGCTGAGAAGTGCATCATGGGACATGTTCTGAGAAGTGCATCATGGGTGTGTTCTGAGAAGTGCATTGTGGGTTGTGTGCTGCGAAGTGCATCGTGGGTGTGTGCTGAGAATTGCATTGTAGGTGAGTTCTGAGCAGTGCATCATGGGGTATGTTCTGAGCAGTGCTTCATGGGTGTGTGCTGAGCAGTGCATTGTGGGTGTGTCCTGAACAGTGCATTGTGGGGTATGTTCTGAGGAGTACATCATGGGTGTGCTAAGCAGTGCATCGTGGGAGTGCTGAGCAGTGCATCGTGGGTGTGCCCTGAGCAGTACATTGTGGGTATGCTCTGAGCAGTGCGTCGTGGGTGTGCTGAGCAGTGCATCATGGGTATGTTCTGGGCAGTGCATCGTGGGTGTGCTGAGCAGTGCATCATGGATGTGCTCTGAGCAGTGCATTGTGGGTGTGCTGAGCAGTGCATCGTGGGTGTGCTGAGCAGTGCATTGTGGGTGTGTTCTAAGCAGTGTGTCGTGGGTGTGCTGAGCAGTGCATCGTGGGTGTGCTGAGCAGTGCATCGTGGGTGTGCTGAGCAGTGCATCATGGATGTGCTCTGAGCAGTGCATTGTGGGTGTGCTGAGCAGTGCATCGTGGGTGTGCTGAGCAGTGCATTGTGGGTGTGTTCTAAGCAGTGTGTCGTGGGTGTGCTGAGCGGTGCATCGTGGGTATGCTGAGCAGTGCATCGTGGGTGTGCTGAGCAGTGCATCATGGGCGTGTTCTAAGCAGTGCATTGTGGGTGTGCTCTGAGCAGTGCGTCCTGGGTGTTCTAAGCAGTGCATTGTGGGTGTGTTCTAAGCAGTGCATCGTGAGTGTGCAGAGCAGTGCGTTGTGGGTGTGTTCTAAGCAGTGCATCATGGGTGTGCTGAGCAGTGCATCATGGGTATGCTGAGCAGTGCATCGTGGGTGTGCTCAGCAGTGCATCGTGGGTGTGCTGAGCAGTGCATCGTGGGTGTGCTCAGCAGTGCATCGTGGGTGTGCTCTGAGCAGTGCGTCGTGGGTGTGCTGAGCAGTGCATCATGGGCGTGTTCTAAGCAGTGCATTGTGGGTGTGCTCTGAGCAGTGTGTCCTGGGTGTTCTAAGCAGTGCATTGTGGGTGTGTTCTAAGCAGTGAATCATGGGTGTGCTGAGCAGTGCATCATGGGTATGCTGAGCAGTGCATCGTGGGTGTGCTCAGCAGTGCATCGTGGGTGTGCTGAGCAGTGCATCGTGGGTGTGCTGAGCAGTGCATCGTGGGTGTGCTGAGCAGTGCATCGTGGGTGTGCTGAGCAGTGCATCGTGGGGTGTGCTCTGAGCAGTGCATCGTGGGTCGTGTCCGCGACATGCTGTGCTCTGCATGTGTGGTGTCTACCCTTTTCCTCGATCTGCTCACTGAGTCTTCTCCATGGAAGAAGTGCACTGACGCGGCCGGCACTCGTGTGCCTCGCAGCCAACCGTGGCCTTGCTGTGACCAGGATCACGCATCACACACCATGAGGACCAACTACTCTTGTCTGCCCTGTTGTCACCAAGCCTTTACACAAATGGGAGCTACCCCCCCACCCACCCAGGTAACAGAAACGTCCACGGCCATGTTGTGAGCACGCACGTGCTCTGTGGCTGACCGCATCATCATCACGCGTGCACAGGTGACTGAAGGCAGAGGAGAGGCTGAGGCAGGAGGCTGGTGTGGGGGAAGCCGGCTTGAACTCGCAGCGAGACAGCATGGTGGAGTTCACAGATACACGGGAGGGAGAGTCGTGAGCATCTGAGCTGAAAGAGGAATCGTCTCATTGTGTTGCACGAAATCCACGCAGACACAGAGCACGGGGACGTGGGTACCCGGCCGGCCTTCCTGCTTCTGGCAGATCCGTCCGCAGCCTGCGGAGGTCTCTGCAGCCCGCCGCCATCTTTTCATCTCCAGCCCCTCGCTTAACCGCTTCCTGTACAGGAGCAAGGATCCAGGGCTCCTTCCTTTCCAATCTCCAACTTGAGTTGTTCCAGAAGGTTCGGTGGTGCTCTACCACTTGAGTCACAGCTCCACTTTCAGCTTCTCGGTGGTTCATTGGCGCTAAGAGGCTCTCAGACTTTTTTTTTCCTGACTGGGCTTGGCTTTGAACCCCGATCCTCAGATCTCAGCCTCCTGAGTTGCTAGGATGGCGGGTGTACGCCACCACACCTGGCTCTTTCCTTTTGCTGGTATGGTAGCTTTGATTTCAAGTAGCTTCCCTAAGAAAAACACAAGTTCAACAGGAATACACACGTGGAATCAGAAAACGAAGGCTCACACCTGTCGACCCAGCTACCGGGGAGGCTGAGGTCTGAGGGTCGCAGTTCAAAGCCAGCCTGGGCAGGGAAGTCCATGAGACTCTTATCTCCAATGAACTATCAAGAAGCCCAAAGTGGAGCTGTGGCTCAAGTGCTAGAGCCTTAGCCTTGAGAGATTAAAAAAAAAAAAAAAAGCAAAAGCTCAAGGGCAGCGTTGAGGCCCTAAGTTCAAGTCCCAGGGCCAATACCAAAAAGAAAGAAGGAAAGGAAAGAGGAAAGGAGGGAGGAGGGAAGGAGGGAGGAAAGGGAGGGAAGGAAGGACCGAGGGAGGGAAGGAGGGAGGGAGGGAGGGAGGGAGAAACGATGGTGTTCAGGTTGTGGCCCAGGATGTAGACGTGCTGTAGAACTCAGAGCATATACCCCTACCTCAGGACCTCAGGGCCGTTGTGTCTGTGAGTTTGTCCTGCTCCAATGCATCCAACAACAGCAACACAACCAATTATGGCTCAAAAAAAAAAAATCTCTGGGAAAATGGAGTCATACTATTCTATGTACAGGAAAAAAAAAGTGCACAAATGGATCCAGGCCACCTGGGGAGAGGGCGGGGTGGGGGGCTAGAGAGAGGGGGTAGAATCAGGGAAGGGGGGCACAGGGATCAAGATGTGTGAGACTCATACAGTTGCAATTACGGAGTCATCACTCCTTTGTATAACTCCTTAAGATCAGCAACAATAATACTACTTAAATAAAACCACATGGCCCTCATTAGCTGACATGTTCAATCCAGTCCCTTTTGTGCAGCTACTTAAAGGTAATACAATTAAAAAATAATTGAGTCTGTACTACGGACGGTAGAGTTTTCGCCCTTGTTAATTATTCTGCAGACAACTGAGTCTCAGACCGAAGTACATAGCATTTCTATGTCCCAGATCGCATAACTCATCTGGGCCTGTGAGTCACAGTGTGGCGCATGGGCACAGATTCTACGCAGACATGGTGCCATTTTTATGTAAGGGACCCCCCCCCCCCCCATATCTTCAGATTTGGGTATTCAGGGACAGACAGTGGGATACTTGTACTTAGGGCTCTTTGAGAAAGAAACAAAACAATTATCATTATCGTTTTGATTTATGTGGACTGGGTTTTTGTTTCTCCCCTCCTCTCCCCCTCCCCCACGGGCTACTAAGTTATGTCACAGATACTCATTAAGATTTTTGGCGCTAACTACTTAATAAAGGGAGCTGTTAAATTATTATGATTTTTTTTTGCCCAGGGCACTAGACAAAAGTTTATGAAGATGCCCAGGGTGATAAGCACAGAGGGGGGAAAAAAAAAGTTGCAAGCTTGCTTCTGGATGAACTGTTCTTGCAACCGAGAATTCCTTTATTTATTGACTTGGTGCAACAACCTCCATTCCGTTTGGGATTTTAACACCACCGCATCTCACTCGGGAGTGGAAGGGGGCTAGTTCAGGAGTAGCCTTCTGGAAGCTGAGCAGCCACAGAGGAAGACGCATCTCAGATCACCCACGGGATGGTTGTGTGCCTTCCTCTGCTTTAAAAAATGGCCCTGTGTGTGGGCAGTGCAGGTCCATTGAGAGCCCCTGGGGACTGGGGAAGTCACTGGGCCTCAGGAGGGTGCAGCCCAGCTAGGCCTTTGTCTGAGCTCAGGGGGAGATTCTGAGAAGCAGCCGCTGAGATCACGGAGTGGGAATGAAAGAACATGGCCTTGTCAGGAGTCGGCTGATCAGCTCTCTTGGGACGCCAGCTGGAAAACAGGCAGGTGGCTCACAACCTGTCATCCCAGCAACCTCAGGAGGCTGAGATCTGAGGATCACGGTCAAAGCCAGCCTGGGCAAGAAAGTCCATGAGACTCTTATCTCCAATGAATCACCAGAAAACCGGAAGTAGAGTTGTGGCTTGAGTGGTAGAGCGCTAGCCTTGAGCTGAAGAGCTCAGGGACAGCACCCGGGCCACAAGTTCAAACCCCAAGACCAATCATAAATAAATAAATGGCTCCTTTATCGGAAATGCAAGAGATCAGGTGGTTTCAGGTTTCTTGGGGTCAGACTCCCAAGTTTAAACACGAAATCTAGTCATGAATGAGACACTGTGTGGAAGTGTAAATTGAAGTTAATTCTATGTATTATTTTTTTTGTTATCTATAGTTGTGTTTGTGTGTGTGTATATATATGTGCTGGTACTGGAGCTTGAACTTGGGCTCTCTCTCTCTCTCTCTCTCTCTCTCTCAGCTTTGCCACTCAAGGCTGGCATTCTAACCATTTGAGCCACACCTCCACTTTTTGGCTTTTGATGGTTAGTCTCCGATTTGTCTGCCCGGAGGCTGCCTTCAAACTGTGATCCTCAGCTCTCAGCCTCTTGAGTAGCTATTGGAGATGGGAGTCTCCTGAACTTTCCCGCTGGGGCTGGCTTTGAACCATGATCCTCCCATCTCAGCCTCCTGAGCAGACCGGGATGACAGGTGTGAGCACCAGTCTCCGGCTCACAAGGACAGTTTCTTCAAGGTTCGTTTTGGCCACAAAGCTGCCCACAAAGGCTGGGTCTCCCTGGCTCCTTTTCCTTTTCCTACATCTTGAGGAACAGCAAGTTCAAGACCAAGGGTCAGATCTATGTGCTGAAGACAGGGGAGGTCCATCTTTTTGTCTCAAGGCCAGGTGTGGACACACACATCCATCTTGTCGATGTCCCTGGAGCGCCAGCTCTCTTTATAATAGCAGCAACACCTGTACCTAACACTGGCTACGTGCATTTCCAGGGTCTGGCCCAAAATATCCACGTGGCACTCATGTTAAAACACGATCAAGAAGGGGACAAAACAATGCCTAGAACCTGACAAGTCCAGTGAGGCAAAGAACAACCAGAGAAAGTTCTGGAACAAGGTGGATGGAAGGGGAAGGCAAACGTCAAGTTTTTCATCTTTCAGATGGCCATCATAAAGACAAGCTAAATGACACACATAATGGGCTAGATAAAAGAACACACTCAGCCGGTTCTGAAGGCTCCTTCTTGTTGCTAAGGCAAAACTCGCAAGAAGCGATATTCCCTCAAATTCCTTCACACATCCGCTCTCCCTACCTCTCCCCTGCCTTTTCTGTTTGGGCCTTTCTTTTTGTGTCATTTTTTTTTTTTAAGTAAAAACTACTTGTGAAAGGAAACCCCTCCTGTGACACTGTCAGGTGTATTTATTTTTGTTTGGTTTGGTTGTTTAAAGGAAAAAAAAAAAAAGCTCAGGGGTGAAATGGTTCTACTTCATTGAGTCTAATTTATTAAAAAATAATTGGCTTAATGACTACTAATTATTAAACGCTCATTTCGTGATGTACTTCCCTTTGCTGATACATGTACTCCCTATTAGTCATTAGGAGACAAGGCAAGCAGCAAACTGTGTAATTACAGACAAAGCCCCGATGACACAAACCAATAAAAATCAAAGGGAGGAGAAAAATGCTTTGAAGAGAGCGAGGGGAGAGGTGAGGACTTCCTGTGCCAAGAACTGGCAGGCAGATACAAAGGGGTGCGGTGCCCTGGCAATGTGAGACTCCCCAAGAGCAGAGGGGAGCAGGGGAAAGGCCAGCAAGCCCCCCCCCCCCCCCAAACACCACCCCATCCCAGGAGGAGTGCAGATGTGCAGATGTCCCGGAAATCAGCTGTCCCGTGAGGTCTTGTCCGTGTAACCTTGACAGGGTGACAGTTACGGGCTAAAGGGAGCTCACGTGGTAGAGCGCCAGGCCCTGAGCGGAAGAACTCAGGAACAGCGCGCCCAGGCCCTGAGTTCAAACCCCAGGATAGACCAAAAAAAAAAAAAAAAATCATTACACCTTTGAGGACCTAAATTTTTTTTTTTTATCACACACACCGCAGTAATTACTATTTTAGGATTCACATGCTCAAAATTATGATTCTCTCTTTGGGTCAGATTGCTTTTCTTGTCTTTTTACTTCACCTTTTTTTTTTTTTTTTTTTACCATGAAGCTTCCTTATTAGAATTGTAGGGTTGTTTTTTTTTTTTTTTTTTTTTCCATTGTGGGGCTTGAACTCAGGGCCTGGGTGCTGTCTCTGAGCTTTTGTGCTCAAGGCCTGCGCTCTACCACTTGAGCCACAGTGCCATTTCTGGTTTGCTGGAGGTTCCTTGGAGATAAGAGTCTCATAGATTTTCCTGCCCAGGCTGGCTTTGAACCGTGATCTTCAGATCTCAGCCTCCTGAGTAGCTGGGGTGAGGGGCGTGAGCCGTGGGTATCTGGTCTGTAGTTTTTAAGACAGAACAGTCAGTGATTAGAAGGGCAAACACATGAACCCATAGGTCGTGTAAGTAAAAGCAAACGTTACAGAATGGCTTAAAACCATACATCTTGATAGTAAAATTAGTGTGCCAGTGCTCTGTGTGACAGACGAATGACGGAGACTTTGGTGATCAAATTCACTTTTTGATTAAAATGTTGTATATATATATATATATATATATAAAATATATGTAATGTATGCATATGTATGATGTATGCATATATAAATGCACAACGCTATTCCTACCCAGAGAATCCCCAATTTTCCATAGGCCTGGGGTACAGCTGAAGCTCTTGCCACCCTCACAAGTTCTCATGTGATGCTGCTGTTGATTTGCCACCCAGCGTGTGCCGGCACTGAGATTTGAACTCAGGACCTGGGCGCTGTCCCTTCGCTTTTGTTTTTGTCTTCTTTGCATTCCTCCAGGCGGGTGCTCTACCGCTTGAATCACGCCCCCGCTTCGGAGACTTGTTGAAGAAGCATGGCGCTGGAACGTGCACCGTGCCAGTTAAGCCCAGAGAACGTTCAGACACCAAACCTGCCAGGCGATCAATATTTGGTGAATAAAAATAACAGAGCAAATGCCCTGCCCTCCCTAGCCTGTGGGTCAACCTGCCATGCTGGTTGAACAACTCTGCCTCCCCTCCCCTGGCTGCCCTCCCATCCTCTCCTCCCTCCCCTCCCCTTTTCTCTCCTTCCCTCTGGCTTCCCTCTCTCCCTCCCCTCTTTTCCCTCCCCATCCCCTTCCTTCTTTCCTCTATCTTCTCCTCCCTCTTCCCTCCCCACCCCTCTTCTCGTCCTCCCCTTCCCCTCCCCTCTCTTTTCCTTTCCCTTCTCCTCCCCTCCCCTCTTCCCTCCTCTCTCTCCTCCCCTCTCCTTTCTTCTCTCCCCTTCTTTCTCCTCCCTCTTGCATCCCTTCTCCTCTCTCCTCTCCTTCCTTCCCCTCTTCCTTCCTCCCCCCCCCCCCCAGCTCTGTTCTTTCAACTCCTTCTTCCAGACAGGAGAAGGTTCAGCAGGCTCCGTTTCCCTCCCTCCTTGTCCCTCTGGGGAATCAGAGATACCAAATGGCCTGCTCAGGGTCACAGAGCATGGGGGTAACAGAGCCTAGTCAACACATCCGCCAGAGCCATGGGTGGGGGGCGGGGGAGGTGCCCCCATCCTTCCAGAAGGATTTCCAAGGACTGTATGGTTTTTTGTGTTTCTACTTTACAGTTCTTTTATTTTCACATTGGTGCCAAAGCAAACACACGTGTCCCTTTGGAACACCGTTCGATCCCGTGAGTTCATTGCACGAAGAGCACGGTGTTCGAGGGATTTTGCTGAGCGACAGTGGTTATTGAGTAGATGATGTGTATTCGAGTCATAGCATTTCAGCTTGTTGCGGGGCTGAAATCTGTAACGGACTTATCATAAATTGAGGAATATCTGTAGAACTTTCTCCCATCTGCCAGTCCTGGGACTTGAACTCAGGGCCTGAGCACTGTCCCTTAGCATTTTTGCTCAAGGCTAGCACTCTACCACTCGAGCCACAGCACCAGTTCTGGTTTTCTGGTGGTGGTTCATTGGAGATAAAGAGTCTCACAGATTTTCCTACCCAAGGCTGGCTTTGAACCATGATCCTCAGATCTCAGCCTCCTGAGTAGCTAGGATGACAGGCATTAAGCCACCAGAGCCTAACAGGGTCAATCTTGTCGTACTTATAGTCTGTTAGAGACCTGAGCAGGACACTTCTGGCCTAGGGGGGGAGGGGGGGACTCTGATTCATAGAGGTAAAAGCCCAGGGGGGCATGATGGATTCCACAATGGGCAAGAAGAAATTAAGTAACACCTGTCACCCCGGCTCCTCAGGAGGCTGAGATGTCAAGATTGCAGTTCCAAGGCAGCGTGGGAAAGAAAAAACAGATCCATGAGACCTTTATCTCTCTAACCAGGCAGCAAAAAGCCAAAAAGTGGAGGCATGGTTCAAGTGGTAAAGCACCAGCCTTGAGCAAAAAAACAAAAAAAACAACAAAAGCTAAGCAAGAGCTCAAGGCCCCAAGTGTAAGCCCCAACCCTGGCCCAGCACAGCGCTAGCTGAAAGTGATCAACTCTGGGGAGGGGAAGGGCCGGCAGCACTTAGAAGGAGCGTGCTGGAACAAGAACCGGCATCCCATCCATTACTGCTGAGCAAACGGGAGTGAGGCCCAAACTTCACATTTGCTCTGCTTTGGTTGCTTTTCCTTTT